>NC_091282.1:1217911556-1218211556 GCF_032444005.1 Ranitomeya imitator | reverse complement strand
AATCATTCGCCTGCGGCGATGAAACCTAAATCTCCGAGCACGTACAAATACTCAGAGGACACTCGAGCGTGCTCTGGAAATCTCGAGTAACGAGTATATTCGCTTATCACTAGTATATATATATATATATTTATATATATATGTTTCCGCCTTCCCATTTTTCCCCTATCAACACATGACACACCTCCATGTAATCACATTTATTACAGGACCCCTCAAATCCCTCTGCTACCCATACATTGCTATACACCTACACTTTGCCTGGAAGCAGCAGCGCTTCAGGTAGACGGGCAGACATGCGCGGTTGCACTTCTCTCAGTGGTGCTGTGTCACTTCCTGTCTGGACCAGATGGCACGCTTCTGGTTTAGCCGTTCTTACCGCTATTTATACATTCACCCAGCCGTCCATGCCCACGCCAGCAAGGCAGCAAGGTGCTGGAGCCCTCCGTGATCCAGGCCCTCCAGATTAGGTAATCCATATCCTGCGCCACCGCTGAACCTGGGATAACTTACACTTCCTTGTACTTACCTATAACCCCCTGCTTACCATCTATACCCACAGCAGTTCACCGAACCGTCCATGACCACACCAGCACTGCAGCAAGGCGCGGGAGTGCTGCAATCCAGGCCCTCCAGACCAGGTACTTCATACCCTGCAACACCGCTGAACCTGGAATAACTTGCACTTCCTTGTACTTACCTGTAACCCCCAGCTTAACCTCTATCCCCACAGCAGGTCACCCAGCCGTCCATGACCACACCAGCACTGCAGCAAAGCACGGGAGCTCTGCCATCCAAGCCCTCCAGACCAGGTATTCCATACCCTGCGCCACCACTGAACCTGGGATAACTTACACTTCCTTGTACTTACCTGTAACCCCCTGCTTACCCTCTATCCCCACAGCAGGTCACCCAGCCGTCCATGACCACCCCACCATTGCAGCAAGGCGCAGGAGTACCTGTAATGGATCCCACCGTACTCCCACCAATGTCACGGATCCCACCGGATATGTCACGGATCCCACCACTATGTCACGGGAAAGCCAGTAAGGCTGCCTTTGCACTGTCTATTGGGCTCTCTGCAGCGAGGGTGATATAACTACTCCCACGCAGGCAGGAACAATAATTATCAACACCGCCGTCGCTACAAAGCCTCCCAAATGAATAGAACAAAGTATGCTGCCACCAGCTTCGATTTTCAAAGTATTGACGGGTCCGGAGCTGACCCAATCAGTAGCGTAATTCACTTCAGAGGACGCGACAGTTCGTTTAGAGCATGGAGAGACAAAGCTAGTAATTTTATATTTTACTCCAAAAAAAAGATAGGCAGTGTTTACAAAGTATAAAAAAAGATATTATAAAGAAGACAAAATCATGTGTACATTGCAATTACAAATAAAAGGATTAAAATTTAAAAAATACAGTACATAGCGTTCAGATCATTTCATCTCCTGTTTGCCCATGTGCGCAGGAGATACATCAAGATGCATGTCACATCTATAGAGCAGCTGGACCCCGGGCAAAAAAACTTCAGAAGACTGCTCGCTTCACTACTTGTTTCTTAGCCTAAAACCCAGGCACTCCCCCCCTGCAGTGACATCACTTAGGGGCTTAAACCTACCATTTACTTAGACTTAGGAAAACTATTTTTACGCATATCTCACTGTATGAACCTCATATAAGAAGGACACGATGATCACGAGGTGCACTAAGTCGGGGCGATTCTTTTAAGTGTGAACACGGAGAAATTACCTGAACCGCTTACGGAGAGATCCACGCTTTGCACTCGTTGCGTTTAGCAGCTAGCGGATTCAATGAGTGATAAATCTATCGATGGACATCCAGAATATATAATTCTTATATATCTAGCCCAGATCGGTGCCACTATATATCACGTTAATAGAACAAAGAATCTCAACAAAGAAAGTACCAGTTTTGGCCAGTATTCGATGTGAGGGGGGAATGAGGAGTCTAGGGACAATTGTCTGCCCAGCATAGAGCTATAAAAAAATTCTTTTGGTGGGAGGGAAAATGAGGGGTTTTGGATTGCACACACACAGAGTGAGAAGAGGGGGGGGTCGGAATGGCCGGCAGCGTGTCTTGTAAAGTTAAGTCGATACTCAAACATGGCATATTTACATTATCGTGACAGTGCCGCTATTCAAACCCTCCAGACCAGGTACTCCATACCCTGTGCCACCACTGTACCTGGGATAACTTACATTTCCTTGTACTTACCTGTAACCCCTGCTTACCTTCTACCACCACAACAGGTCACCCAGCCATCCATGACCATACCAGCACTGCAGCAAGGCACCACAGGAGCATGCTATCCTAGCCCTGCAGACCACATACTCCATACCCCATGCCACTGCTGACTCTGGGATAACTTACACTTCGTTGTACTTACCTGTAACCCCCTGCTTACCTTCTATCCTCACAGGTCACCCAGCCATCCATGACCACACCAGCACTGCAGCAAGGCACGGGAGCACCGCTATCCAAGCCCTCCAGACCAAGTAATTCATACACTACGCCAGCATTCACCCTGAGATAACTTACACTTCCTTGTACTTACCTGTAACCCCCTGCTTACCTTCTATCCTCACAGGTCACCCAGCCATCCATGACCACACCAGCACTGCAGCAAGGCACGGGAGCACCGCTATCCAAGCCCTCCAGACCAAGTAATTCATACCCTACACCACCGTTCACCCTGGGATAACTTACACTTCCTTGTACTTACCTGTAACCCCTGCTTTCTCTCTATCCCCACAGCAGGTCACCCAGCCGTCCATGACAACACTAGTACTGCAGCAAGGTGCGGGAGCGCTGCCATTCAGGCCCTCCAGACCATGTACTCCATGCCCTGCGCCACCGCTGAACCTGGGATAACTTACACTTCCTTGTACTTACCTCTAACCCCCTGCTCACCTTCTATCCCCACAGCAGGTTACCCAACCGTCCATGACCACACCAGCACTGCAGCAAGGCGCGGGAGCGCTGCGATCCAGGCCCTCCAGACCACGTACTCATACCCTGCACCACCACTGAACCTGGGATAACTTACACTATCCCCACAGCAGGTCACCCAGTAACCGTTCTTTACCCCCATCCAGGTACTCAGCCTACGTATAGGGGTGACTTCTACAGCCAGCAGGTTCTTGTCTATTGACATCCCTCTCTCTCATTGTGGATCCCACAGGGAAATCCTTCCCCTTAACATTAATGTGATATCTTGCTCTGTCCTGACTGTATATTGTCTCTGTCCACAACCATGTGTGCACTGGTCGGCCATGTATGCCACCCGGACACCCGCTCTATACAGCACACTACTAGTATTGTTCATTGTTAGTCTTCAAGCCCCTCATCTTAGTAACGTTACATACTCCTTTTTTTCTTGTACATTATTTCTGACTCCCCCTTGAGCTTCTTCCCCCACGAGAGCGGACACTACTGCTCCACTTATCAATTTTAGATCACGTCCTTTGTGTTGATTTTTGCTCGCTTACGCCGTCGTTTCTAGTCACCTTTTTGTACCTCCATTTCACCTGCTCCCATTTTTAGTTTTCTTTGTGCACAGACTTGAAAAAAACTTCTTCACCATAAACCCAGGAGCGGGCGGTGAATAGTGATCGTCTTTACAGCCCGCTCCACCAGCACCTCACTGCTGACAGTCTGCACACTAAATATTACCCCACTCACAGCATTTATGGGGGATCTCATACCTGGGAATGTTTAGTCCCTTCTCCTGACTGGCAACTTTCCACACTGAGATCCTTTGCTGTGTTATCAGCTGTTTACAGCCAGAAATGTCAGGAAAATCCTCCGAGCAGCGACACTTTCTCTGGGGTTAATCAGAGTCACTGTACATGACGGCGGCCGAGCGATGACTATTATGTAACATGGGGAAATGTGACAGGCTGATTCTGAACACAGACACAGCCCGATTAGAGGGTGTGCACACTTATGCAACCACATTTTTATGTTAGTTTTGTTATTTACATTTTCCCCCTCAAACTGATTCCATTTTTTTTGGACTGGATTTGTACAGATTGGGGGCGACATTACGGGGGGATTCTTCTCGGTGTGAGCATTTTACACGACAAAACCCGGCGCCTTCTCCTCGGTGTGAAGACTTTCTATATCCAATACACATACTGTGTGATGGACAGACATCGGGGGTCTCACACACTGCGACAGGTGGGACAGACATCGGGGGTCTCACACACTGATACATCACAACGACAGGAGGGACAGACCTCAGGGGTCTCACACACTGATACATCACCACGACAGGAGGGACAGACCTCAGGGGTCTCACACACTGATACATCACCACGACAGGAGGGACAGACATCGGGGGTCTCACACACTGATACAACACCACGACAGGAGGGACAGACCTCAGGGGTCTCACACACTGATACATCACCACGACAGGAGGGACAGACATCGGGGGTCTCACACACTGATACAACACCACGACAGGAGGGACAGACATCGGGGGTCTCACACACTGATACATCACCACGACAGGAGGGACAGACATCGGGGGTCTCACACACTGATACAACACCACGACAGGAGGGACAGACATCGGGGGTCTCACACACTGATACATCACAACGACAGGAGGGACAGACATCAGGGGTCTCACACACTGATACATCACCATGACAGGAGGGACAGAAATCAGGGGTCTCACACACTGATACATCACTATGACAGGAGGGACAGACATCGGGGGTCTCACACACTGATACAACACCACGACAGGAGGGACAAACATCGGGGGTCTCACACACTGATACATCACCACGACAGGAGGGACAGACATCGGGGGTCTCACACACTGATACAACACCACGACAGGAGGGACAGACATCGGGGGTCTCACACACTGATACATCACCATGACAGGAGGGACAGAAATCAGGGGTCTCACACACTGATACATCACCATGACAGGAGGGACAGACATCGGGGGTCTCACACACCACACTGATACATCACCATGACAGGACGGACAGACATCGGGGGTCTCACACACTGATACATCACCATGACAGGAGGGACAGACATCGGGGGTCTCACACACTGATACATCACCATGACAGGAGGGACAGACATCAGGGGTCTCACACACCACACTGATACATCACCATGACAGGACGGACAGACATCGGGGGTCTCACACACTGATACATCACCATGACAGGAGGGACAGACATCGGGGGTCTCACACACTGATACTTCACCATGACAGGAGGGACAGACATCAGGGGTCTCACACACATATGTCACCATAACAGGAGGGACAGACATCAGGGGTCTCACACACTGATACATTACCATGACAGGAGGGACAGACATCAGGGGTCTCACACACTGATACATCACCATGACAGGAGGGACAGACATCGGGGGTCTCACACACTGATACATCACCATGACAGGAGGGACAGACATCAGGGGTCTCACACACTGATACAACACCATGATAGGAGGGACAGACATCGGGGGTCTCACACACTGATACATCACCATGACAGGAGGGACAGACATCGGGGGTCTCACACACTGATACATCACCATGACAGGAGGGACAGACATCGGGGGTCTCGCACACTGATACATCACCATGACAGGTGGGACAGACATCGGGGGTCTCACACAATGCGACAGGAGGGACAGACATCAGGGGTCTCACACACTGATATGTCACCATGACAGGTGGGACAGACATCGGGGGACTCAGACACTGATACATCACCACGACAGGTGGGACAGACATCGGGGGTCTCACACACTGATACATCACCATGACAGGAGGGACAGACATCGGGGGTCTCACACAATACGACAGGAGGACAGACATCGGGGGTCTCACACACTGATACGTCACCACGACAGGTGGGACAAACATCGGGGGTCTCACACACTGATACGTCACCACGACAGGTGGGACAAACATCAGGGGTCTCACACACTTATATGTCACCATGTCAGGAGGGACAGACATCGGGGGTCTCACACACTTATATGTCACCATGTCAGGAGGGACAGACATTGGGGGTCTCACACTGATACGTCACCACGACAGGAGGGTCAGACATCATGTATCTCACACACTGATACGTCACGACAGGAGGGACAGACATCGGGGGTCTCACACACTGTCACGATATTGTATGAAATGTAATCTGATTTTGTAGCTTTGCCTGTTAGACCCATGCTGCGGGCTAAAAAAACCCCTTCACTCTGTGCTTTGCTTTCTGGAATGTTTGTGTAGAAGAGGAATTTTTACGACCGCTATAGCTGCAGTGGACAGTTGTGCCAGCTAGAACTGGTCTGATATCCCTCTCAAGACATGCGGTTCTTTGTCTTGTTATAGTGAGATATTGGGCCACCGATTTGGGCTAGGAAAAAAATAAGTCGATTTTGCGAATCTCCATTCAAGGATCTATCAGACACTGTAAGTGCGAGCCTCTAATTCCAACAGGTAAAAAAGTACGGTTTCCTCCGGAACTGTGTGTCCCAACTAGCCCGAACTTGGTACCAATAGAAAGCGAATTGTAAAATAAGAAGAATGAGGGGTGTGCTGGGATTCTGACATGCTCTGGAGCGGAGATACGAGCATTATACAAATTTGCGCATATTCATCAATGTATTGAGCAGTACCACGTGACCGGTCACACTGGACAAGCTGCCGGGGCTGAGAGCAGACATCGCAGGAGCTGGGTGAGTATTTCTCGGCAAGCGGGCGGGCGCACAGAGGATGGGAGGCGGGAGGTGACCCCCAAACTTTATTTTAAACAAAAAAAACCTTGATTTTTCATTCCTTCTCTCCAGCGAACGCTGCTGGGGAGAAGGAATAAATGCTGGCTTCAGCACCAAAAGTAGGGGACAGCGCTTAATTGTAGCGCTGTTTCCTGCACGGTCCATGTGGTCCTCAGTCGGCACACGGCTGCTGCACGTGTGCCACACTGATGTGCCACGTGAGCACACGGATAACTTCCATACCGATTTCTCCGATACCGGAATTATCTGGATGTGTGAAACCGGCCTGAAGGGAATTACACTACTGTTTTGGGTTAGCTTCGGACCCGTTAATCGAAGCTGGTGGCGGCATACCTTGTTCTGTGCCTTTGGGAGTCGTTGAAGCGACGGCGGCGTTGATAATTATTGTTCCTGCCTGAGCGGGAGTAGTTATATCGCCTTGCTGCAGCGTGCCCAATAGCCAGTACATAGCAGGCAGCCTTTCTGGCGACTAATTACCCTAGGTGAAGTACCTTATCTGACCTGAGGGTAAGGGGGGCGCCAGAGAGCTGCAAGTTTTCATGCGGAACTGTAAAGCGGGATATACATAAATCCCTGCAGTTCGTGGTATTTTGAAGGGCAGTGGGATAACTAAAATAATCCCCTGCTGTAAACTAAGAGGTCAATAGCCTTGTGTGTGTTTTTTCATCACATTGTGGAGTGGAGGGATAACTAAGATAAGCCCCCTGCACATGTGATAGCCGTCTGTTGGCCTAAAGTCACCCCGATCCGTGAAGTAGGGGTGACAGTCACGGTGTGAATCGTGACATATTGGTGGCAGCAGTGGGATCTTAGAGCATTAGTGATTTGGTTTGAGCAATCATTCCTCTCACTAAAAACTTGCAAAGTTCTTGCGAGGACTCTGCGCAAATAAGTTTGGAGAACGAACTCAGTGTTTATTAGTCCTGAGACAATTGTGTGTACTGGTAATTATCCCCTACCTTTCTCTTCCTTTTTCTGTCCTATCTTTTATTTGGCAAACATGGCTGCGAAAGGAGAAGCCTGGTACGCCCAGCAGAAGAAGGACACTCTTGCTGGGATATGCATGTACCATGGCCTGAACTCCCATGACTAGTCCAAGGCTTAAATGGTCGCTGAAGTGGTGCAATTTGAGGCAGACCAAGCCAGGCCACAGAGCACGAGCAGAGGTGGTGCTGCCGCAGAGGTTCAGCCACTGAATGCAGGCCCTACTTGCAACCAGGGGAGCGCAGATCTCCGCCTGCAGCTGGCTCTGCAACAATGCTCCGCAGATGACACAGAGAGAGGTCTGCAGCTGGTCCTGCAATTCGAAGAGGCCCAGAGAGCCGAGCGGGAGGCTGAGAGAGCCAAGTGAGAGGCCCAGGCCCAGCGAGCCAAGCGCCAAGCCCAGCGAGAACATGAACGGGTGGATGCCTTCCACCACCTGGAGCCGTGAGCCCAACAGCGCTCAGGTACCGAAGTCCCGGCCCGATCACTTTCCTGTTACGGAAAAGGACGGGAACTTGGACACTTTTCTGCGGGCCTTTGAGAAAGCCTGCAGACAGTACCAGCTGCCTGCACAAGAATGGGCACGATACCTGACACCAGGGCTGAGAGGCAAAGCTCTGGAGGCGTTCGCTGCCCTCCCTCAAGAACAAGATGGAGACTTTGAGGCCATCAAGCAGGCCCTGATAGCCAAGTACCAGCTTACACCCGAGGTGTACCATAGAAAGTTCCGGAACCTCCAACGTGGCCCACACGACAGCTACGGCGATGTGGTGCATGGACTCAGGACCCACTTTAACCAGTGGACCCAAGGATTGTCAGTGACCACCTTTGAGCAGTTGGGAGACCTGATCATCAAAGACCAGGTCTTACATGTTTGCCCAGCTGAGATGCGACAGTTCGTGATGGACAGAGAACCCAAAGACGTGACGAAAGCAGTGCAGATTGCCGATGCCTATGAGGCCAACCGTAGATTGGAAGTGCGGAAGCCAGTCACCACCAGCTGGAGAGGGGGTAAGCCTGCAACCAACGCCAGTACCCCTGCCAGCCAACACACCAGAGGTCCTGTCCCCGTGGCCAACAGCACCAGACCTACCACCGAACCTCGCCAGTGTTTCTTCTGCAAGCGGACTGGTCATATCAGTAATCACTGTCCAGACAAGCAGAAAACCCCCCCGTCCAAGGCCCCAGGGCCTAACGCAGCAGTTCTTTTGGTGGGTGGGGTGGCTGGGAGGGTGTGTGACAACGTACAGCACGTCACCGTGGGAGGCCATGTCGCTACAGGCCTCAAGGACACCGGGGCTGAACGGACCCTCATCCGACCCGAATTGGTGGTCCCTGAAGAAGTCATTCCGGGGAAAACCCTAACTGTCACGGGGATTGGGGGCATCAGCTGTCCCTTGCCAATGGCCCGAGTGTATATTTATTGGGGTGCTGGGAGCGGGGTGAAGGAAGTGGGGCTGTCTGATAATTTGCCCACTGATGTTTTGTTGGGGACTGATTTGGGGAGGATGGTTGCATACTACGTTCCTGACACCCCTCCCCAATCTGCTAATAAGGGTAACGTTAACCCTGATGAGGATGATGGGAAATCGCATGGGTTACCTGACCTTATCTTGTAATGATGCATCTGATAACCATTTTTTCCCTAGGATTGATGGTGAAAATGTTGTACCTATGCCAACTGAACCTGATAATGATTTTTCTGTGAAAATTGATGTGTCCATAGGTACAGGAATGCTCAGCCTCGTCGCTCTGCGGAGTGAGACGGCTGATGAACCCCTAACAGGGGCAAGTGTTGATGCTACAGGAAATGGGGAGATGAATGGGAACCGTGAGAAAGGTGATGCCATGAGAGTGACCAGTGCCACAGAGGAAGGTAACTGGCCCATAAGTAGCACTGCCCCTGAAGTGTTGGGGGTGGATGGGGAGGTAGAGCCCATAGCAGCACTGGCTGATGGGTCTGTGGAAACCCCAGGGTAGACAGCCTACGTAGCTGCTGTCACCCGCAGTCAGAGTGCCCGGAACGCAGATAACTCTGCCTTCCGGACCCTCCTCAGTCATCATTATGACTGAACCAGAGGTGGACCCAGAGCAGCTCCCAGAGGGTTCCCGTGGGGAAGGGACCCTGACGTCGCTTCTGGCTTCTCCTAGCCAGGAGTTTCAGGCCGCTCTGCGTGCAGATGGGAGCCTAGAGAGTTTGAGACAACTCGCCGAGACACCCACCTCCGTGACTGATAAGGAGACGGTGTTCTGGGAACGAGGAAGGTTGTACCGGGAGACAGTACACGGAGAATCGCAAAAGGAGTGGTTGAGGGAAAGACAGATGGTCGTCCCGCAGCAATTCCGGGGTGAGTTGTTACGGATTGCCCGTGAGATCCCGCTAGCAAGACACTTGGGGATCAGCAAAACTAAGGCCCGGCTGTCTCAACACTTCTATTGGCCTAAGATGGGGACAGATGTGTCAAACTACTGCCGCTCCTGTATCACTTGTCAAAGAGTGGGGAAGGCAGGGCCTGCTGTTAAGGCTTCCCTGATCCCTTTGCCAGTGATAGAGGAGCCTTTCCAGAGGATCGCGGTGGACATTGTGGGCCCGCTGGCTGTCCCCAGCAGCTCTGGAAAGCAATACATCCTTACTGTGGTAGACTACGCTACCTGGTACCCAGAGGCAGTAGCTCTGTCGTCAATTAGGGCAGATATGGTGGCGAATGCCCTGTTGGCTAACTTTTCACGTGTAGGATTTCCCTGGGAGATGCTTACTGATCAAGGGACCCAATTCATGTCTCGCCTAATGGAGGCTCTCTGTAAGAGAATGCAGGTGAAGCACCTGGTATCGAGTGCGTATCACCCACAGACCAATGGCTTGTGTGAACGCTTCAATGGTACCCTCAAACAGATGCTACGCATGCTGGTTGAGACCCAAGGGCACGACTGGGAGCAGTACCTCCCACACCTGCTAATCGCTTACCAAGAGGTTCCGCAGGCCTCGACGGGGTTCTCCCCCTTCGAGCTCCTGTATGGCAGGCGAATCCGGGGACCCCTTGGATTGGTAAGGGAATCCTGGGAAGAGGAGCCGAACCCTTCTGAAGTGTCCATGGTGGAGTACGTCATGCGCTTCCGTGACAAGATGCAGACCTTGACACAGTTGGTGCATGACAACATGACACAGGCTCAGGCTGACCAGAAGCACTGGTATGACCAGAACGCCCGGGAGCGGACCTACCACGTGGGTCAAAAGGTGTGGCTGCTGGTCCCCGTGCCAACGGATAAGCTTCAGGCAGCCTGGGAGGGCCCGTACGTCGTCCACCAACAGCTCAACCCGGTAACCTACATCGTCACGCTTGACCACGCTCGGGGTAGGCGAAAGGCCTTTCACGTCAACATGGTGAAGGCTCATCACGAACGTGAACCTTTCGTCCTACTGGTCTGCAGCTTGCCTGAAGACGGGGAGGAAGACACCCTCCTGGACATGCTGGCCCAAGCCAAGGCCGGTGGGTCCATCGAGGATGTGGAGGTAAGTGCCTCACAAACCGAACCCCAGCGATCGCAGTTGCGGACCAAGCTGGAACCCTTCCGGGCCGTGTTCTCTAACTGACCTGGAAGCACTGAGTTAGCAGTCCACTAGGTGGACATCTGGAATCATGCCCCACTACGGCGAACACCCTATCGAATCTCCGACCAGGTGCATCAGGTTATGCGCCAGGAGATCGATGAGTTGTTACAGCTGGGGGTGATTGTGCCTCACCTATAGTTCCCGTGGCAAAGAAGGACCACCCGATTCTGCGTGGACTACAGGGGGCTCAACGCCATCACAGCCTCTGATGCGCACCCAATGCCGCGCATCGAAGAGCTGCTTGAGAGGTTAGCTGACGCAAAATGCCTGACAATAATGGATCTGAGTCGAGGATACTGGCAGATTTCCTTGAGCCCCGAGGCGCAGGAGAAGTCCACCTTTATCACACCCTTTGGACTGTACGAGTCCACGGTCATGCCCTTCGGCATGAAGTATGCCCCTGCCACTTTACAGCGGATGGTCAACCACCTGCTTCAGGGACTGGAGAAGTACGCAGTGGCGTACTTGGATGACATTGCCATCTTCAGTTCCTCCTGGGAGAAACACCTGTAGCATCTCAAGGAGGTGCTCAGGCGAATTCACCGAGCTGGACTGACTATCAAGCCGGGAAAGTGCCACATGGGCATGGGTGAGGTCCACTACCTGGGGCACCGGGAAGGAGGAGGCACCCTAAAGCCAGAGCCTGAGAAAGTGGGAGCGATCGTGAACTGGCCCACACCCAGGACCAAGAAACAGGTGACATCCTTCCTGGGCACTGCAGGGTAATATAGGCGCTTCGTACAGCACTATAGTAGCCTGGCAAAACCTTTGACGGACCTCACCAGGAAGAAGCTATCCCACATCGTCAACTGGACCGACGGCTGTGAGGGGGCCTTCCAGGCGTTGAAAACAGCACTGTGCAACGCCCCTGTGTTGAAAGCAGTCGACAGCAGTCGACCGTTCTTGGTGCAGACCGACGCCAGCGAGTTTGGCCTTGGTGCTATGCTTAGCCAGGTTGACTCGGAGGACCAAGAGCACCCCGTGTTATACCTGAGCCGTAAACTATTGCCAAGGGAAGTGGCCTACTTCACCATTGAGAAGGAGTGCCTGGCCATAGTCTGGGCCCTGCAGCGCTTGCAGCCCTACTTGAACGGCCGTGCTTTCACTGTGTTGTCCGACCACCACCCTCTGTGCTGGCTAAACGCCATGTGCGGAACCAATGGAAGGTTGCTACGCTGGAGCCTTACCCTTCAACAGTTTGACGTCACCATTGAACTCAAAACGGGCAGGGAGCATGGCAATGCAGACGGACTGTCCCGCCAGGGTGAACCTACTGAGGTGCTTATGGAGGCATACCGAGGGGTTCTGCCTCCGTAGCACAGACCAAAAGGGGGAGGTGTCACGATATTGTATGAAATGTAATGTGATTTCGTAGCTTTGCTGTGGGCTAAAAAAAAACCCTTCTCTCTTTGCTTCTATGTGTGTGTGAAGCTATTCTTCTCAATGTTCTGCCTTGCCCCCAAGCCAGGAAGGTTTATTGCGCTTGTAGCGGCACAAATCTCCCTCCAGCTGAAACTAGTCTGATATCCCTCTCAAAGACATACGGTTCTTTGTTCTGTTATAGTAAGATATTGGGCCACCAATTTGGGCTAGAAAAATAATAAGTATATATTGTTAACCTCCATCGGCGGATCTATCAGCCACTGTAAGCGTGAGCCTCTAATTCCAACAGGTAAAAAAATATGGATTTCTCCGGAACTGTGTGTCCCAACTAGCCCGAAATTAGTACCATTAGAAAGCCAATGGTAAAAGAATATGAATGAGGGGTGTGCTGTGATTCTGACACATTCTGGAGCAGAGATGCGAGCATTATAAAACTTTGTGTTAAATTTGGTAAATCTGATGAGAGGGGAGGGTCTGGGTAAACCAACCCTTTTAGTGATGTCACGAAGCTGAGCTATAAGTGTTAGGCCAGGCACCCAGCAGTGAGTCTTACCTGAGGAGCCCTGACTGCTAGCCCTGATGAACTGGGATATTTGGGAACTCCGCCCACTAGCCTGGTTGCCTACAATGTCCTGAACACATGTAGGTGTTACATAGTAACATAGTAACATAGTAACATAGTTAGTAAGGCCGAAAAAAGACATTTGTCCATCCAGTTCAGCCTATATTCCATCATAATAAATACCCAGATCTACGTCCTTCTACAGAACCTAATAATTGTATGATACAATATTGTTCTGCTCCAGGAAGACATCCAGGCCTCTCTTGAACCCCTCGACTGAGTTCGCCATCACCACCTCCTCAGGCAAGCAATTCCAGATTCTCACTGCCCTAACAGTAAAGAATCCTCTTCTATGTTGGTGGAAAAACCTTCTCTCCTCCAGACGCAAAGAATGCCCCCTTGTGCCCGTCACCTTCCTTGGTATAAACAGATCCTCAGCGAGATATTTGTATTGTCCCCTTATATACTTATACATGGTTATTAGATCGCCCCTCAGTCGTCTTTTTTCTAGACTAAATAATCCTAATTTCGCTAATCTATCTGGGTATTGTAGTTCTCCCATCCCCTTTATTAATTTTGTTGCCCTCCTTTGTACTCTCTCTAGTTCCATTATATCCTTCCTGAGCACCGGTGCCCAAAACTGGACACAGTACTCCATGTGCGGTCTAACTAGGGATTTGTACAGAGGCAGTATAATGCTCTCATCATGTGTATCCAGACCTCTTTTAATGCACCCCATGATCCTGTTTGCCTTGGCAGCTGCTGCCTGGCACTGGCTGCTCCAGGTAAGTTTATCATTAACTAGGATCCCCAAGTCCTTCTCCCTGTCAGATTTACCCAGTGGTTTCCCGTTCAGTGTGTAATGGTGATATTGATTCCCTCTTCCCATGTGTATAACCTTACATTTATCATTGTTAAACCTCATCTGCCACCTTTCAGCCCAAGTTTCCAACTTATCCAGATCCATCTGTAGCAGAATACTATCTTCTCTTGTATTAACTGCTTTACATAGTTTTGTATCATCCGCAAATATCGATACTTTACTGTGTAAACCTTCTACCAGATCATTAATGAATATGTTGAAGAGAACAGGTCCCAATACTGACCCCTGCGGTACCCCACTGGTCACAGCGACCCAGTTAGAGACTATACCATTTATAACCACCCTCTGCTTTCTATCACTAAGCCAGTTACTAACCCATTTACACACATTTTCCCCCAGACCAAGCATTCTCATTTTGTGTACCAACCTCTTGTGCGGCACGGTATCAAACGCTTTGGAAAAATCGAGATATACCACGTCCAATGACTCACCGTGGTCCAGTCTATAGCTTACCTCTTCATAAAAACTGATTAGATTGGTTTGACAGGAGCGATTTCTCATAAACCCATGCTGATATGGAGTTAAACAGTTATTCTCATTGAGATAATCCAGAATAACATCCCTCAGAAACCCTTCAAATATTTTACCAACAATAGAGGTTAGACTTACTGGCCTATAATTTCCAGGTTCACTTTTAGAGCCCTTTTTGAATATTGGCACCACATTTGCTATGCGCCAGTCCTGAGGAACAGACCCTGTCGCTATAGAGTCACTAAAAATAAGAAATAATGGTTTATCTATTACATTACTTAGTTCTCTTAGTACTCGTGGGTGTATGCCATCCGGACCCGGAGATTTATCTATTTTAATCTTATTTAGCCGGTTTCGCACCTCTTCTTGGGTTAGATTGGTGACCCTTAATATAGGGTTTTCATTGTTTCTTGGGATTTCACCTAGCATTTCATTTTCCACCGTGAATACCGTGGAGAAGAAGGTGTTTAATATGTTAGCTTTTTCCTCGTCATCTACAACCATTCTTTCCTCACTATTTTTTAAGGGGCCTACATTTTCAGTTTTTATTCTTTTACTATTGATATAGTTGAAGAACAGTTTGGGATTAGTTTTACTCTCCTTAGCAATGTGCTTCTCTGTTTCCTTTTTGGCAGCTTTAATTAGTTTTTTAGATAAAGTATTTTTCTCCCTATAGTTTTTTAGAGCTTCAATGGTGCCATCCTGCTTTAGTAGTGCAAATGCTTTCTTTTTACTGTTAATTGCCTGTCTTACTTCTTTGTTTAGCCACATTGGGTTTTTCCTATTTCTAGTCCTTTTATTCCCACAAGGTATAAACCGCTTACACTGCCTATTTAGGATGTTCTTAAACATTTCCCATTTATTATCTGTATTCTCATTTCTGAGGATATTGTCCCAGTCTACCAGATTAAGGGCATCTCTAAGCTGTTCAAACTTTGCCTTCCTAAAGTTCAATGTTTTTGTGACTCCATGAAGAGTCCCCCTAGTGAAAGACAGGTGAAACTGCACAATATTGTGGTCGCTATTTCCTAAATGCCCAACCACCTGCAGATTTGTTATTCTGTCAGGTCTATTAGATAGTATTAGGTCTAAAAGTGCTGCTCCTCTGGTTGGATTCTGCACCAATTGTGAAAGATAATTTTTCTTGGTTATTAGCAGAAACCTGTTGCCTTTATGGGTTTCACAGGTTTCTGTTTCCCAGTTAATATCCGGGTAGTTAAAGTCCCCCATAACCAGGACCTCATTATGGGTTGCAGCTTCATCTATCTGCTTTAGAAGTAGACTTTCCATGCTTTCTGTTATATTTGGGGGTTTGTAACAGACCCCAATGAGAATTTTGTTACCATTTTTCCCTCCATGAATTTCAACCCATATGGACTCGACATCCTCATTCCCTTCGCTAATATCCTCCCTTAAAGTGGACTTTAGACAAGACTTTACATAGAGACAAACCCCTCCTCCTCTCCGATTTTTACGATCCTTTCTAAACAGACTGTAACCCTGTAAGTTAACTGCCCAGTCATAGCTTTCATCTAACCATGTCTCGGTTATTCCCACTATGTCAAAGTTACCTGTAGATATTTCTGCTTCTAGTTCTTCCATCTTGTTTGTCAGGCTTCTGGCGTTTGCGAGCATGCAGTTTAGAGGATTTTGTTTTGTTCCAATCTCCTCACTGTGGATTGTTTTAGAAATGTTCTTACCTCCCTTCTGAGTATGTTTTCCTGGGTCGTCTTTGTTCGAGTCTAATGTTTTTCTTCCCGTCCCCTCTTCTTCTAGTTTAACGCCCTCCTGATGAGTGTAGCGAGTCTTCTGGCGAATGTGTGTTTCCCAGGTTTGTTGAGGTGTAGTCCGTCTCTGGCGAGGAGTCCATCATACCAGTAATTCACACCGTGGTCCAGGAATCCAAATCCTTGTTGTCTGCACCATCGTCTTAGCCAGTTGTTTGCATCAAGGATCCTGTTCCATCTCCTGGTGCCATGCCCGTCTACTGGAAGGATAGAAGAAAAAACTACCTGTGCATCCAGTTCCTTTACTTTCTTCCCCAACTCTTCAAAGTCCTTGCAGATTGTCGGTAGGTCCTTCCTTGCCGTGTCATTGGTGCCAACATGTATCAGAAGAAATGGGTGGACGTCCTTGGAGCTGAAGAGCTTTGGTATCCTATCGGTCACATCCTTGATCATCGCACCTGGAAGGCAGCATACTTCTCTTGCAGTTATGTCCGGTCTGCAGATGGCTGCTTCGGTGCCTCTCAGTAGTGAGTCTCCCACCACCACCACTCTTCGTTGCTTCTTGGCTGTACTTTTTGCTGTCACTTGTTGCTGTGTGCCCTTTTCTTTTTTGCTTGCTGGTATTGCTTCATTCTTAGGTGTGCCATCTTCATCCTCTACAAAGATTTGATATCGGTTCTTCAGTTGTGTGGTTGGTGATTTCTCCATGGTCTTCTTGCTTCTTTTGGTCACATGCTTCCACTCATCTGCTTTTGGAGGTTCTCTGACACTTTTTTCACCTTCTGTGACCAGTAGAGATGCTTCTGTTCTGTCTAGAAAGTCTTCATTCTCTTTGATGAGTTTCAAAGTTGCTATTCTTTCTTCCAGACCCCGCACCTTTTCTTCTAAAAGGGCCACTAGTCTACACTTCTGACAGGTGAAATTGGATTCTTCTTCTGGTCGATCTGTGAACATGTAGCACATGCTGCAGCTCACCATGTAGGTTGTCACATCTGCCATGTTGCTCCTAGATCCTGCTGACTTGCTGTGTGTTTTCCTTCTTGTGTAATCTACTCAGCCAAGCTCTCTTGCAATAATGTCCTACAGGCAAAAATTCAACAAGCTTGAATCCCTGGTGTTGATTTCTCATTTAACCCCAGTTTTTATAATTACCGTGTACATATTTTCAATTGTCTCATATTGTAACATCTTTATATGCCTTTTTATGAACACTGCCTTAATCTTTTACGGAGTAAAATATCTAAATACTAGTTTCGTTCTCCTGTTCTAAAATGTACCCTAAAGCTTCTGAAGGGAATTACACTACTGTTTTGGGTTAGCTTTAATCAAAGCTGGTGGCAGCATACCATGTTCTGGATAATTAGGAGTTGTTGTAGCGACGGCGGCGTTAATAATTATTGTTCCTGCCTGAGTGGGAGTAGTTATATCGCCTTGGTGCAGCGTGCCCAATAGCCAGTACATAGCAGGCAGCCTTTCTGGCGACTAATTAACCTAGGTGCAGTACCTAATCTGACCTGAGGGTAAGGGGGGGCGCCAGAGAGCTGCAAGTTTTCAAGCGGAACTGTAAAGCGGGATATACATAAATCCCTGCAGTTCGTGGTATATTGCAGAGCAGTGGGATACCTAGAATAAGCCCCTGCTGTAAACTAAGAGGTCAATAGCCTTGTGTGTGTTTTCATCACATTGTAGCAGTGGAGGGATAACTAAGATAAGCCCCCCTGCACATGTGATAGCCGTCTGTTGGCCTAAAGTCACCCCGATCCGTGACGTAGGGGTGACAGTCACGGTGTGAATCGTGACACACACTGATATGTCACGACAGCTGGGACAGACATCGGGGGTCTCACACTGATATGTCACCATGACAGGTAGGACAGACATTGGGGGTCTCACACAACAGGAGGGACAGACATTGGGGGTCTCACACACTGATACATCACTATGACAGGAGGGACAGACATCAGGGGTCTCACACACTGATACATCACTATGACAGGAGGGACAGACATCGGGGGTCTCACACACTGATACATCACTATGACAGGAGGGACAGACATCGGGGGTCTCACACACTGATACATCACCATGACAGGAGGGACAGACATCGGGGGTCTCACACACTGATACATCACTATGACAGGAGGGACAGACATCGGGGGTCTCACACACTGATACATCACTATGACAGGAGGGACAGACATCGGGGGTCTCACAGACTGATAAGTCACTGTCAGGATATCCCTGACCGCTGCCACCAATTCGTCACGATTCACACCGTGACCGTCACCCCTACGTCACGGGTCGGGGTGGCTTTGGGCCAACAAACGGCTATCACATGTGCAGGGGGGCTTATCTTAGTTATCCCTCCACTGCTAACAATGCGATGAGAAAACACAAACAAGGCTATTGACCTCTTAGTTTACAGCAGAGGCTTATTCTAGGAATCCCACTGCTTTTCAATATACCACGAACTGCAGGGATTTATGTATATCCCGCTTACAGTTCCACTTAAAACTTGCAGCTCTCTGGCGCCCCCCTTACCCTCAGGTCAGATTAGGTACTGCACCCTGGGTAATTAGTCGCCAGAAAGGCTGCCTGCTATGTACTGGCTATTGGGCACGCTGCAGCGACGCGATAAACTACTCCCACTTAGGCAGGTTCAATAATTATCAACGCCGCAGTCGCTACAACGCCACTCAACTACCCAGTACAGAATGTATGCTGCCACCAGCTTCGATTAAACGGGTCCGAAGCTAACCCAACACAGTAGTGTAATTCTCTTGAGGAGACTTAGGGTACGGTTTTTAGAGCATGGAGAATGAACTAACATATAATATTATATCCCATAAAAAATTAGGCAGTGCTTTATCAAAAATATTTTATAAAGATGTTACAAATGAGACAATTGCAAATATGTACAAGGGTAATTATGAAATAAACAGGGATTAAATGAGAAAAGGTAACACTCACATGTTCAAAGCATGGCAGGCAACCTGGCTAGGGGAGTTTTTTCCATACGTCCCAGCTCATTGGACGTGCTGCTGGCTTCAGGAGAAGACAAGAAGTCAAGAAGAAGTCTGAGCTGGGGAAGCCTGCCACAAACTTAAAACCTTAAGGCTGTGACATCACAGAAAGGCTGGCTTATCCAGACCCTCCTCTCTCCACATTCTGAGTAAACTTCAAACTATTCTCTCTACTTTCTATAACTTCGCTACAAAACATGTCATAGTCATAACAAACCCAACATTCATCTCGGATTAACGTGAGCATTCTAATGAGATCAAATATGTCCTATCTGGGATACATATTTACAGAGAAAAATCCCTATGTTATGAATAGGTAATTCAGAACCACAATGGACCTTGAAGTTCAGAGCACACAAAGTGACCTGACAATAACCAAAAAACATAGGACGAGCTCTGAGACGTGGGAACTCTGCTGACCGCAATCCCTAATCCTATCACACCACACTAGAGGTAGCCGTGGATTGCGCCTAACGCTCCCTATGCAACTCGGCACAGCCTGAGAAACTAGCTAGTCCTGAAGATAGAAAAATAAGCCTACCTTGCCTCAGAGAAATTCCCCAAAGGAAAAGGCAGCCCCCCACATATAATGACTGTGAGTTAAGATGAAAATACAAACACAGAGATGAAATAGATTTAGCGAAGTGAGGCCCGACTTACTGAAAAGACCGAGGATAGGAAAGATAGCTTTGCGGTCAACACAAAAACCTACAAACAACCACGGAGAGGGGCAAAAAGACCCTCCGCACCGACTAACGGTACGGAGGTGCTCCCTGTGCGTCTCAGAGCTTCCAGCAAGCAAGAAAAAAGAATATAGCAAGCTGGACAGAAAAATATAGCAAACAAAAGAACACAAGCAGAACTTAGCTTATGCTGGGAGACAGGCCACAGGAACGATCCAGGAGGAAGCAAGACCAATACTAGAACATTGACTGGAGGCCAGGATCAAAGCACTAGGTGGAGGTAAATAGAGCAGCACCTAACGACTTAACCTCATCACCTGAGGAAGGAAACTCAGAAGCCGCAGTACCACTCACATCCACCAACGGAAGCCCATAGACAGAATCAGCCGAAGTACCACTTGTGACCACAGGAGGCAGCTCGACCACAGAATTCACAACAGTACCCCCCCCTTGAGGAGGGGTCACCGAACCCTCAACAGAGCCCCCAGGTCGACCAGGATGAGCCATATGAAAGGCACGAACAAGATCGGCAGCATGGACATCAGAGGCAAAGACCCAGGAATTATCTTCCTGACCATAACCCTTCCACTTAACCAGATACTGGAGTTTCCTTCTCGAAACACGAGAATCCAAAATCTTCTCCACTATATACTCCAACTCCCCCTCCACCAAAACCGGGGCAGGAGGATCAACAGATGGAACCATAGGTGCCACGTATCTCCGCAACAATGACCTATGGAATACGTTATGGATGGAAAAAGAATCTGGAAGGGTCAAACGAAAAGACACAGGATTAAGAACCTCAGAAATCCTATACGGACCAATGAAAAGAGGCTTAAACTTAGGAGAGGAAACCTTCATAGGAATATAACGAGATGACAACCAAACCAAATCCCCAACACGAAGTCGGGGACCCACACAGCGTCTGCGATTAGCAAAACGTTGAGCCTTCTCCTGGGACAAGGTCAAATTGTCCACTACATGAGTCCAAATCCGCTGCAACCTGTCCACCACAGTATCCACACCAGGACAGTCCAAAGGCTCAACCTGCCCTGAAGAGAAACGAGGATGGAACCCAGAATTGCAGAAAAACGGCGAAACCAAGGTAGCCGAGCTGGCCCGATTATTAAGGGCGAACTCAGCCAACGGCAAAAAGGACACCCAATCATCCTGATCAGCAGAAACAAAACATCTCAGATATGTTTCCAAGGTCTGATTGGTTCGTTCAGTCTGGCCATTTGTCTGAGGATGGAAAGCCGAGGAAAAAGACAAATCGATGCTCATCCTAGCACAAAAGGCTCGCCAAAACCTCGAAACAAACTGGGAACCTCTGTCAGAAACGATGTTCTCTGGAATGCCATGTAAACGAACCACATGCTGGAAGAACAATGGCACCAAATCAGAGGAGGAAGGTAATTTAGACAAGGGTACCAAATGGATCATCTTAGAGAAGCGATCACAAACTACCCAAATGACCGACATTTTTTGAGAGACGAGGAGATCCGAAATAAAATCCATAGAGATATGTGTCCAAGGCCTCTTCGGGACCGGCAAGGGCAAAAGCAACCCACTGGCACGAGAACAGCAGGGCTTAGCCCGAGCACAAATCCCACAGGACTGCACAAAAGAACGCACATCCCGCGACAGAGATGGCCACCAAAAGGATCTAGCCACTAAATCTCTGGTACCAAAGATTCCAGGATGACCAGCCAACACCGAACAATGAACCTCAGCGATAACTTTATTCGTCCACCTATCAGGGACAAACAGTTTCTCCGCTGGGCAACGATCAGGTTTATTAGCCTGAAATTTTTGCAGCACCCGCCGCAAATCAGGGGAGATGGCAGACACAATTACTCCCTCTTTGAGAATACCCGCCGGCTCAGGCAAACCCGGAGAGTTGGGCACAAAACTCCTAGACAGGGCATCCGCCTTCACATTTTTAGAGCCCGGAAGGTACGAAACCACAAAGTCAAAACGGGAGAAAAACGGCGACCAACGAGCCTGTCTAGGATTCAACCGTTTGGCAGACTCGAGATAAGTCAAGTTCTTGTGATTAGTCAAGACCACCACGCGATGCTTAGCTCCTTCAAGCCAATGACGCCACTCCTCGAATGCCCACTTCATGGCCAGCAACTCTCGATTGCCAACATCATAATTTCGCTCAGCAGGCGAAAACTTCCTGGAAAAGAAGGCGCATGGCTTCATCACCGAGCAATCAGAACCTCTTTGCGACAAAACAGCCCCCGCTCCAATTTCAGAAGCATCAACCTCGACCTGGAACGGAAGCGAAACATCTGGTTGACACAACACAGGGGCAGAAGAAAAACGACGCTTTAACTCTTGAAAAGCTTCCACAGCAGCAGAAGACCAATTGACCACATCAGCACCCTTCTTGGTCAAATCGGTCAATGGTTTAGCAATACTAGAAAAATTACATATGAAGCGACGATAAAAATTAGCAAAGCCAAGGAACTTTTGCAGACTCTTCAGAGATGTCGGCTGAGTCCAATCATAAATGGCCTGGACCTTAACAGGGTCCATCTCGATAGTAGAAGGGGAAAAAATGAACCCCAAAAATGAAACCTTCTGAACACCAAAGAGACACTTTGATCCCTTCACAAACAAAGAATTTGCACGCAGGACCTGGAACACCATTCTGACCTGCTTCACATGAGACTCCCAATCATCCGAGAAGACAAAAATATCATCCAAGTATACAATCAGGAATTTATCCAGGTACTCTCGGAAGATGTCATGCATAAAGGACTGAAATACTGATGGAGCATTGGCAAGTCCGAATGGCATAACTAGTTACTCAAAATGGCCCTCGGGCGTATTAAATGCAGTTTTCCATTCATCGCCCCGCTTAATACGCACAAGATTATACGCACCACGAAGATCTATCTTGGTGAACCAACTAGCCCCCTTAATCCGAGCAAACAAATCAGATAGCAGCGGCAAGGGGTACTGAAATTTAACCGTGATCTTATTTAGAAGGCGGTAATCTATACAAGGTCTCAGCGAACCATCCTTCTTGGCCACAAAAAAGAACCCTGCTCCCAATGGCGATGACGACGGGCGAATATGACCCTTCTCCAAGGATTCTTTTACGTAACTCCGCATAGCGGCGTGCTCAGGTACAGATAAATTAAACAGTCGACCCTTAGGAAACTTACTACCAGGAATCAACTCGATAGCACAATCACAATCCCTATGCGGAGGCAGGGCATTGGACTTGGGCTCATCGAATACTTCCCGGTAATCAGACAAGAACTCTGGGACCTCAGAAGGGGAGGATGATGAGATAGACAGAAATGGAACATCACCATGTACCCCCTGACAACCCCAGCTGGACACAGACATTGATTTCCAATCTAATACTGGGTTATGTACTTGTAGCCATGGCAACCCCAACACGACCACATCATGCAGATTATGCAACACCAGAAACCGAATATCCTCCCGGTGCGCAGGAGCCATGCACATGGTCAGCTGGGTCCAGTACTGAGGCTTATTCTTGGCCAAAGGCGTAGCATCAATTCCTCTCAATGGAATAAGACACTGCAAGGGCTCCAAGACAAACCCACAGCGCCTGGCAAACTCCAAGTCCATCAAATTCAGGGCAGCGCCTGAATCCACAAATGCCATAACAGAATAGGATGACAAAGAGCAGATCAAAGTAACGGACAAAAGAAATTTCGACTGTACCGTACCAATGGTGGCAGACCTAGCGAACCGCTTAGTGCGCTTAGGACAATCGGAGATAGCATGAGTGGAATCACCACAGTAGAAACACAGCCCATTCAGACGTCTGTGTTCTTGCCTTTCAGCTCTGGTCAAAGTCCTATCGCACTGCATAGGCTCAGGTTTATGCTCGGATAATACCGCCAAATGGTGCACAGATTTACGCTCACGCAAGCGTCGACCGATCTGAATGGCCAAAGACATAGACTCATTCAGACCAGCAGGCATAGGAAATCCCACCATGACATCCTTAAGGGCTTCAGAGAGACCCTTTCTGAAAATAGCTGCCAGCGCACATTCATTCCATTGAGTGAGCACGGACCACTTTCTAAACTTCTGACAATAAATCTCTATCTCATCCTGACCCTGACACAGAGCCAGCAAATTTTCTCTGCCTGATCCACTGAATTAGGTTCATCGTACAGCAATCCGAGCGCCAGGAAAAACGCATCGATATTACTTAATGTAGGATCTCCTGACGCAAGAGAAAATGCCCAGTCCTGAGGGTCGCCACGTAAAAAAGAAATAATGATCCTAACTTGATGAACTGGGTCACCAGAGGAGCGAGGTTTCAACGCCAGAAACAGTTTGCAATTATTTTTGAAACTCAGAAATTTAGCTCTATCTCCAGAAAACAAATCAGGAATAGGAATTCTTGGTTCTAACATAGAATTCTGAGCCACAAAGTCTTGAATATTTTGTACTCTTGCAGTGAGAAGATCCACACATGAAGACAGACCTTTAATGTCCATCACTACACCTGTGTCCTGAACCACCCAAATGTCTAGGGGAAAAAAAAGGCAAAACACAGTGCAAAGAAAAAAAAAATGGTCTCAGAACTTATTTTTTCCCTCTATTGACAAGCATTAGTACTTTAGGCCTCCAGTACTGTTATGAATAGGTAATTCAGAACCACAATGGACCTTGAAGTTCAGAGCACACAAAGTGACCTGACAATAACCAAAAAACATAGGACGAGCTCTGAGACGTGGGAACTCTGCTGACCGCAATCCCTAATCCTATCACACCACACTAGAGGTAGCCGTGGATTGCGCCTAACGCTCCCTATGCAACTCGGCACAGCCTGAGAAACTAGCTAGTCCTGAAGATAGAAAAATAAGCCTACCTTGCCTCAGAGAAATTCCCCAAAGGAAAAGGCAGCCCCCCACATATAATGACTGTGAGTTAAGATGAAAATACAAACACAGAGATGAAATAGATTTAGCGAAGTGAGGCCCGACTTACTGAATAGACCGAGGATAGGAAAGATAGCTTTGCGGTCAACACAAAAACTACATGTCCCGGCATCCTCAGCACTACATGTCCCGGCATCCTCAGCACTACATGTCCCGGCATCCTCAGCACTACATGTCCCAGGATCCTCAGCACTACATGTCCCGGCATCCTCAGCACTACATGTCCCAGGATCCTCAGCACTACATGCCCCGGCATCCTCAGCACTACATGCCCCGGCATCCTCAGCACTACATGCCCCGGCATCCTCAGCACTACATGTCCCGGCATCCTCAGCACTACATGTCCCGGCATCCTCAGCACTACATGTCCCGGCATCCTCAGCACTACATGTCCCGGCATCCTCAGCACTACATGTCCCGGCATCCTCAGCACTACATGTCCCGGCATCCTCAGCACTACATGTCCCGGCATCCTCAGCACTACATGTCCCGGCATCCTCAGCACTACATGTCCCGGCATCCTCAGCACTACATGTCCCGGCATCCTCAGCACTACATGTCCCGGCATCCTCCGCACTACATGTCCCGGCATCCTCAGCACTACATGTCCCGGCATCCTCAGCACTACATGTCCCGGCATCCTCCGCACTACATGTCCCGGCATCCTCCGCACTACATGTCCCGGCATCCTCAGCACTACATGTCCCGGCATCCTCAGCACTACATGTCCCGGCATCCTCAGCACTACATGTCCCGGCATCCTCAGCACTACATGTCCCGGCATCCTCAGCACTACATGTCCCGGCATCCTCAGCACTACATGTCCCGGCATCCTCAGCACTACATGTCCCAGGATCCTCAGCACTACATGTCCCGGCATCCTCAGCACTACATGTCCCAGGATCCTCAGCACTACATGCCCCGGCATCCTCAGCACTACATGCCCCGGCATCCTCAGCACTACATGTCCCGGCATCCTCAGCACTACATGTCCCGGCATCCTCAGCACTACATGTCCCGGCATCCTCAGCACTACATGTCCCGGCATCCTCAGCACTACATGTCCCGGCATCCTCAGCACTACATGTCCCGGCATCCTCAGCACTACATGTCCCGGCATCCTCCGCACTACATGTCCCGGCATCCTCAGCACTACATGTCCCGGCATCCTCAGCACTACATGTCCCGGCATCCTCAGCACTACATGTCCCGGCATCCTCCGCACTACATGTCCCGGCATCCTCCGCACTACATGTCCCGGCATCCTCCGCACTACATGTCCCGGCATCCTCCGCACTACATGTCCCGGCATCCTCAGCACTACAAGTCCCGGCATCCTCAGCACTACATGTCCCGGCATCCTCCGCACTACATGTCCCGGCATCCTCAGCACTACATGTCCCGGCATCCTCAGCACTACATGTCCCGGCATCCTCAGCACTACATGTCCCGGCATCCTCAGCACTACATGTCCCGGCATCCTCCGCACTACATGTCCCGGCATCCTCAGCACTACATGTCCCGGCATCCTCAGCACTACATGTCCCGGCATCCTCAGCACTACATGTCCCGGCATCCTCCGCACTACATGTCCCGGCATCCTCAGCACTACATGTCCCGGCATCCTCAGCACTACATGTCCCGGCATCCTCAGCACTACATGTCCCGGCATCCTCAGCACTACATGTCCCGGCATCCTCAGCACTACATGTCCCGGCATCCTCAGCACTACATGTCCCGGCATCCTCAGCACTACATGTCCCGGCATCCTCAGCACTACATGTCCCGGCATCCTCAGCACTACATGTCCCGGCATCCTCAGCACTACATGTCCCGGCATCCTCAGCACTACATGTCCCGGCATCCTCAGCACTACATGTCCCGGCATCCTCAGCACTACATGTCCCGGCATCCTCAGCACTACATGTCCCGGCATCCTCAGCACTACATGTCCCGGCATCCTCCGCACTACATGTCCCGGCATCCTCAGCACTACATGTCCCGGCATCCTCAGCACTACATGTCCCGGCATCCTCCGCACTACATGTCCCGGCATCCTCCGCACTACATGTCCCGGCATCCTCAGCACTACATGTCCCGGCATCCTCCGCACTACATGTCCCGGCATCCTCCGCACTACATGTCCCGGCATCCTCCGCACTACATGTCCCGGCATCCTCCGCACTACATGTCCCGGCATCCTCAGCACTACATGTCCCGGCATCCTCCGCACTACATGTCCCGGCATCCTCCGCACTACATGTCCCGGCATCCTCAGCACTACATGTCCCGGCATCCTCAGCACTACATGTCCCGGCATCCTCCGCACTACAAGTCCCGGCATCCTCCGCACTACATGTCCCGGCATCCTCAGCACTACATGTCCCGGCATCCTCCGCACTACATGTCCCGGCATCCTCCGCACTACAAGTCCCGGCATCCTCCGCACTACATGTCCCGGCATCCTCAGCACTACATGTCCCGGCATCCTCCGCACTACATGTCCCGGCATCCTCCGCACTACATGTCCCGGCATCCTCAGCACTACATGTCCCGGCATCCTCAGCACTACATGTCCCGGCATCCTCCGCACTACATGTCCCGGCATCCTCCGCACTACATGTCCCGGCATCCTCAGCACTACATGTCCCGGCATCCTCAGCACTACATGTCCCGGCATCCTCCGCACTACATGTCCCGGCATCCTCAGCACTACATGTCCCGGCATCCTCCGCACTACATGTCCCGGCATCCTCCGCACTACATGTCCCGGCATCCTCAGCACTACATGTCCCGGCATCCTCAGCACTACATGTCCCGGCATCCTCCGCACTACATGTCCCGGCATCCTCCGCACTACATGTCCCGGCATCCTCCGCACTACATGTCCCGGCATCCTCAGCACTACATGTCCCGGCATCCTCAGCACTACATGTCCCGGCATCCTCAGCACTACATGTCCCGGCATCCTCAGCACTACATGTCCCGGCATCCTCAGCACTACATGTCCCGGCATCCTCAGCACTACATGTCCCGGCATCCTCCGCACTACATGTCCCGGCATCCTCAGCACTACATGTCCCGGCATCCTCAGCACTACATGTCCCGGCATCCTCAGCACTACATGTCCCGGCATCCTCAGCACTACATGTCCCGGCATCCTCCGCACTACATGTCCCGGCATCCTCAGCACTACATGTCCCGGCATCCTCCGCACTACATGTCCCGGCATCCTCCGCACTACATGTCCCGGCATCCTCAGCACTACAAGTCCCGGCATCCTCAGCACTACATGTCCCGGCATCCTCCGCACTACATGTCCCGGCATCCTCAGCACTACATGTCCCGGCATCCTCAGCACTACATGTCCCGGCATCCTCAGCACTACATGTCCCGGCATCCTCAGCACTACATGTCCCGGCATCCTCAGCACTACATGTCCCGGCATCCTCAGCACTACATGTCCCGGCATCCTCAGCACTACATGTCCCGGCATCCTCAGCACTACATGTCCCGGCATCCTCAGCACTACATGTCCCGGCATCCTCAGCACTACATGTCCCGGCATCCTCAGCACTACATGTCCCCGCATCCTCAGCACTACATATCCCGGCATCCTCAGCACTACATGTCCCGGCATCCTCAGCACTACATGTCCCGGCATCCTCAGCACTACATGTCCCGGCATCCTCAGCACTACATGTCCCCGCATCCTCAGCACTACATGTCCCGGCATCCTCAGCACTACATGTCCCGGCATCCTCAGCACTACATGTCCCGGCATCCTCCGCACTACATGTCCCGGCATCCTCAGCACTACATGTCCCGGCATCCTCAGCACTACATGTCCCGGCATCCTCCGCACTACATGTCCCGGCATCCTCAGCACTACATGTCCCGGCATCCTCCGCACTACATGTCCCGGCATCCTCAGCACTACATGTCCCGGCATCCTCAGCACTACATGTCCCGGCATCCTCAGCACTACAAGTCCCGGCATCCTCAGCACTACATGTCCCGGCATCCTCAGCACTACATGTCCCGGCATCCTCCGCACTACATGTCCCGGCATCCTCAGCACTACATGTCCCGGCATCCTCCGCACTACATGTCCCGGCATCCTCAGCACTACATGTCCCGGCATCCTCAGCACTACAAGTCCCGGCATCCTCAGCACTACATGTCCCGGCATCCTCCGCACTACATGTCCCGGCATCCTCCGCACTACATGTCCCGGCATCCTCAGCACTACATGTCCCGGCATCCTCCGCACTACATGTCCCGGCATCCTCAGCACTACATGTCCCGGCATCCTCAGCACTACATGTCCCGGCATCCTCAGCACTACATGTCCCGGCATCCTCAGCACTACATGTCCCGGCATCCTCCGCACTACATGTCCCGGCATCCTCAGCACTACATGTCCCGGCATCCTCAGCACTACATGTCCCGGCATCCTCAGCACTACAAGTCCCAGCATCCTCCGCACTACATGTCCCGGCATCCTCCGCACTACATGTCCCGGCATCCTCAGCACTACATGTCCCAGCATCCTCAGCACTACAAGTCCCAGCATCCTCCGCACTACATGTCCCGGCATCCTCAGCACTACATGTCCCGGCATCCTCAGCACTACATGTCCCGGCATCCTCAGCACTACAAGTCCCAGCATCCTCCGCACTACATGTCCCGGCATCCTCAGCACTACATGTCCCGGCATCCTCCGCACTACAAGTCCCGGCATCCTCAGCACTACATGTCCCGGCATCCTCAGCACTACATGTCCCAGCATCCTCCGCACTACATGTCCCGGCATCCTCCGCACTACATGTCCCGGCATCCTCAGCACTACATGTCCCGGCATCCTCCGCACTACATGTCCCGGCATCCTCAGCACTACATGTCCCGGCATCCTCAGCACTACAAGTCCCAGCATCCTCAGCACTACAAGTCCCAGCATCCTCCGCACTACATGTCCCGGCATCCTCAGCACTACATGTCCCGGCATCCTCAGCACTACAAGTCCCAGCATCCTCCGCACTACATGTCCCGGCATCCTCAGCACTACATGCCCCGGCATCCTCAGCACTACATGTCCCAGCATCCTCAGCACTACATGTCCCGGCATCCTCCGCACTACATGTCCCGGCATCCTCAGCACTACATGTCCCGGCATCCTCCGCACTACATGTCCCGGCATCCTCAGCACTACATGTCCCGGCATCCTCAGCACTACAAGTCCCAGCATCCTCCGCACTACATGTCCCGGCATCCTCAGCACTACATGTCCCGGCATCCTCAGCACTACATGTCCCAGCATCCTCCGCACTACAAGTCCCGGCATCCTCAGCACTACATGTCCCGGCATCCTCCGCACTACATGTCCCGGCATCCTCAGCACTACATGTCCCGGCATCCTCAGCACTACATGTCCCGGCATCCTCCGCACTACATGTCCCGGCATCCTCAGCACTACATGTCCCGGCATCCTCCGCACTACATGTCCCGGCATCCTCAGCACTACATGTCCCGGCATCCTCCGCACTACATGTCCCGGCATCCTCAGCACTACATGTCCCGGCATCCTCCGCACTACATGTCCCGGCATCCTCAGCACTACATGTCCCGGCATCCTCCGCACTACATGTCCCGGCATCCTCAGCACTACATGTCCCGGCATCCTCCGCACTACATGTCCCGGCATCCTCAGCACTACATGTCCCGGCATCCTCCGCACTACATGTCCCGGCATCCTCCGCACTACATGTCCCAGCATCCTCCGCACTACATGTCCCAGCATCCTCCGCACTACATGTCCCAGCATCCTCAGCACTACATGTCCCAGCATCCTCCGCACTACATGTCCCAGCATCCTCCGCACTACATGTCCCAGCATCCTCCGCGCTCGCTCCTCCCACATGACTGTCCTCACTCCTCTGCACCTGATGACGGCAATTAAAAATCCAATTAATAAATAGCAGAGGACACGCCCCTCACTGCCATTCATGTCACTTAGAACGTGGCTCCTCCTTCAATGCACCGTTATGGGCGTGCCACCTTTAGATCTCAGCCAATTAAAAAGGCGGGCTAGCTGTGGGCGGAGTCACACCATTGGGCGGAGCTGCAGTTGTGAGTGGAGACTGTGACTGCGCGGGACCGAGATCAACGCACGAGGAGCCGAGATAAAGTGAGGAGCTGAGTGTGTGTATATATATATAGTGTATGGTGTGTGTGTGTATATATATATACTGTGTGTGTATATATATACTGTATATAGTGTGTATACTGTGTGTGTATACTGTATTCTGTGTGTGTATATAGTGTATACTGTGTGTGTGTATATATATATATATATATACACTAGCTATTGAACCCGTTCTACGCCCGGGTGGTGAGCATTTATATTGGTATATGGTCTCCATCATGTGCTGCTGCCATCCTGCGCCCGTTCTGTCATGTGCTGCTCCCATCCTGCGCCCGTTCTGTCATGTGCTGCTGCCATCCTGCGCCCGTTCTGTCATGTGCTGCTCCCATCCTGCGCCCGTTCTGTCATGTGCTGCTCCCATCCTGCGCCCGTTCTGTCATGTGCTGCTGCCATCCTGCGCCCGTCCTGTCATGTGCTGCTGCCATCCTGCGCCCGTTCTGTCATGTGCTGCTGCCATCCTGCGCCCGTTCTGTCATGTGCTGCTCCCATCCTGCGCCCGTTCTGTCATGTGCTGCTCCCATCCTGCGCCCGTTCTGTCATGTGCTGCTGCCATCCTGCGCCCGTCCTGTCATGTGCTGCTGCCATCCTGCGCCCGTTCTGTCATGTGCTGCTGCCATCCTGCGCCCGTTCTGTCATGTGCTGCTCCCATCCTGCGCCCGTTCTGTCATGTGCTGCTCCCATCCTGCGCCCGTTCTGTCATGTGCTGCTGCCATCCTGCGCCCGTCCTGTCATGTGCTGCTGCCATCCTGCGCCCGTTCTGTCATGTGCTGCTGCCATCCTGCGCCCGTTCTGTCATGTGCTGCTCCCATCCTGCGCCCGTTCTGTCATGTGCTGCTCCCATCCTGCGCCCGTTCTGTCATGTGCTGCTGCCATCCTGCGCCCGTCCTGTCATGTGCTGCTGCCATCCTGCGCCCGTTCTGTCATGTGCTGCTGCCATCCTGCGCCCGTTCTGTCATGTGCTGCTGCCATCCTGCGCCCGTTCTGTCATGTGCTGCTGCCATCCTGCGCCCGTCCTGTCATGTGCTGCTGCCATCCTGCGCCCGTTCTGTCATGTGCTGCTGCCATCCTGCGCCCGTCCTGTCATGTGCTGCTGCCATCCTGCGTCCGTTCTGTCATGTGCTGCTGCCATCCTGCGCCCGTTCTGTCATGTGCTGCTGCCATCCTGCGCCTCCGTTCTGTCATGTGCTGCTGCCATCCTGCGCCCGTTCTGTCATGTGCTGCTGCCATCCTGCGCCCGTTCTGTCATGTGCTGCTGCCATCCTGCGCCCGTCCTGTCATGTGCTGCTGCCATCCTGCGCCCGTTCTGTCATGTGCTGCTGCCATCCTGCGCCCGTCCTGTCATGTGCTGCTGCCATCCTGCGCCCGTTCTGTCATGTGCTGCGGCCATCCTGCGCCCGTTCTGTCATGTGCTGCTGCCATCCTGCGCCCGTTCTGTCATGTGCTGCTGCCATCCTGCGCCCGTTCTGTCATGTGCTGCTGCCATCCTGCGCCCGTTCTGTCATGTGCTGCTGCCATCCTGCGCCCGTTCTGTCATGTGCTGCTGCCATCCTGCGCCCGTTCTGTCATGTGCTGCTGCCATCCTGCGCCCGTTCTGTCATGTGCTGCTGCCATCCTGCGCCCGTTCTGTCATGTGCTGCTGCCATCCTGCGCCCGTTCTGTCATGTGCTGCTGCCATCCTGCGCCCGTTCTGTCATGTGCTGCTGCCATCCTGCGTCCGTTCTGTCATGTGCTGCTGCCATCCTGCGTCCGTTCTGTCATGTGCTGCTGCCATCCTGCGCCCGTTCTGTCATGTGCTGCTGCCATCCTGCGCCCGTTCTGTCATGTGCTGCTGCCATCCTGCGCCCGTTCTGTCATGTGCTGCTGCCATCCTGCGCCCGTTCTGTCATGTGCTGCTGCCATCCTGCGTCCGTTCTGTCATGTGCTGCTGCCATCCTGCGCCCGTTCTGTCATGTGCTGCTGCCATCCTGCGCCCGTTCTGTCATGTGCTGCTGCCATCCTGCGCCCGTTCTGTCATGTGCTGCTGCCATCCTGCGCCCGTTCTGTCATGTGCTGCTGCCATCCTGCGTCCGTTCTGTCATGTGCTGCTGCCATCCTGCGCCGCTATTGTATTATATGCCCCCGTATGCTGCTGCCATATAAAAAAAAAAAAAATACCATACTCACCTATCGTCCGGCTCCACTGCAGGTGTCTTCAAGAAAATGGCGCAGGAAAGCGCGGACTGCGCCGGCGCCGATTCCAGCAGCAGGAGGAGAAAGATATTGGCGGTGGAAATGCCGTAAGTAACAAATGGCTGTGGCATGAAGTGCCACAGCCTCATGGCACAGCAATTTGTTACTTACGCCAGTTCCGGCGCCATTGTCTTGCTTCTCCTGGTGCCGGAATCGGCGCCTGCGCAGTACGCGCTTTCCGGCGCCATTTTATTGAAGACACTGCAGTGTGTCTTCAATAAAATGGCACCGGAAAGCGCGTACTGCGCAGGCGCCGATTCCGGCACCAGGAGGAGAAAGACAATGGCGCCGGAACTGGCGTAAGTAAAAACTTTCTGTGCCGGGCGCACATACGGCGCCCCCGTGCTCCCGACCCCCTGCTCTCGGCGGCATCTCCCCGTACTCCCGACCCCCTGCTCTCGGCGGCATCTCCCCGTGCTCTCGACCCCCTGCTCTCGGCGGCATCTATAATGTAACGCTGGGAGCGTCGCGCCTGCGCAGTCTATTAAGGCTTCGGACAGAGTGACGCTCCCAGCGTTATATTATAGATACTGTGTGTGTGTATGTGTATGTATACTGTGTGTGTGTGTATATATATATGTATATATATATGTATGTATATATATATATATATATATATATATATATATATATATATATATATATATATATATATATATATATATATATATATATATATATATATTAGATGGTGGCCCGATTCTAACGCATCGGGTATTCTAGAATATGCATGTCCCCGTAGTATATTGCCCAGCCACGTAGTATATTGCCCAGTCACGTAGTATATTGCCCAGCCACGTAGTATATTGCCCAGCCACGTAGTATATTGCCCAGTCATAGGATATTGCCCAGCCACGTAGTATATTGCCCAGCCACGTAGTATATTGCCCAGTCACGTAGTATATTGCCCAGCCACGTAGTATATTGCCCAGCCACGTAGTATATTGCCCAGCCACGTAGTATATTGCCCAGTGACGTACTATATTACCGAGCCACGTATGTCACAGGTTAAAAAATTTAAAAATAAACATACTCACCTAACGATCCGAGGGCCCCTTGTAGTTGAACATACTCACCATTCTGGTCGCTGCTCCTCAGCGTCCCGTCTCTCCGCTTCCTGGGATCCAACGGCGCTGTGCAGATGGGCGAGCGGCTGCTGCCATCTTTCGTTCCCAGGATGCTTTGCGCCGGGGACACTGACTGCGGGGAGCGGAGCGCCGGGGACAGTGACTGTGGGGAGCGGAGCGCCGGGGACAGTGACTGCGGGGAGCGGAGCGCCGGGGACAGTGACTGCGGGGAGCGGAGCGCCGGGGACAGTGACTGTGGGGAGTATAGAGCGGCCATTTTCTTCCGGACTGTGCCTGTCGCTGATTGGTTGCCGCAAAACAGCCACGACCAATCAGCGACTTGGATTTCCATGCTAGACAGAGGCCACGACCAATGAATATCCGTGACAGGAGGACAGACGGAAGTGATCCTTAGACAATTGTGTATATATATATATCTGAATGTGTGTGTGTGTCCGGGATTGGCATCTGCACCATCGCAGCTGCAGCCACAAAATTTTGCACAGTCACACGTCTGGACCCTGAGAGCGTCATAGGCTATGTTGTGAGGCGAAATTTTAACCCCGCGCTTTCCAATTCACCAAACAATTTTTGCCCCTATCTACATAATGGGAAAAAAGTGAAAGGAAAAGTGTTGGAGGCAAATTGACAGCTGCCAGATGTGAACAAGGGGGAAGTAAAGAGTGAGAGCGATGGCGCCAAAGAGTATATACCGTACAGTTGCTAAGGTGGGGCCCCGACATGGGATACTTACCACACACAAAATGTGCCACACACAAAAGGTGCCACACACTACCACGTGCTTGAACACATATTACCCTCAGCACACATTTCACCACACATACACCAACCTCACCACATAAAAGTCGAAACACAAAAGTCGGCGCTCAAAACTCACCACGCGCAAAACTCGCCACATGCAAATACTAGGCTCACGCAAAACTTGCCACAAGTGCAAAACTCACCTCATGGGAAACTCGCCACATGCAAAACTTGCACACGCGGAAAAATTGCCACATGCACAAAAGTTGCAACACATGCAAAAGTCGCCTCACACAAAACTTGCACATACTCAAAAGGCACCACACATAAAACTCGCCATGCGCAAAACTTGCTGCACACAACTTGCTACACTAACCTGTCACATGGGCTTCCTGTTGGCTGGGGATTTATCAGGCTGCCAATTTAGCTTACAAATACTGAGGTAAAAATACTGAGCAAATAACGTGTGAACGAGGTCTAATACAGGAAGAGATGACACACAGGTATATACTATATACAGGGGAGATGACACACAGATATATACTATATACAGGAGAGATGACACACAGGTATATACTATATAGAGGAGGAGATGACATACAGGTACATACTATATACAGGAGGAGATGACACACAGGTATATACTATATACAGGAGCAGATGACCTACAGGTATATACAGGAGATGACATACAGGTATATGCTATATATAGAAGATGACATACAGGTATATACTATATACAGGGGAGATGACATACAGGTATATACTATATACAGGAGATGACATACAGATGTATACTATATATAAGGGAGATGACACACGGGTATATACTATATACAGGAGCAGATGACCTACAGGTATATACAGGAGATGACATACAGGTATATGCTATATATAGAAGATGACATACAGGTATATACTATATACAGGGGAGATGACATACAGGTACAGTGGGGCAAAAAAGTATTTAGTCAGTCAGCAATAGTGCAAGATCCACCACTTAAAAAGATGAGAGGCGTCTGTAATTTACATCATAGGTAGACCTCAACTATGGGAGACAAACTGAGAAAAAAAAATCCAGAAAATCACATTGTCTGTTTTTTTAACATTTTATTTGCATATTATGGTGGAAAATAAGTATTTGGTCAGAAACAAAATTTCATCTCAATACTTTGTAATATATCCTTTGTTGGCAATGACAGAGGTCAAACGTTTTCTGTAAGTCTTCACAAGGTTGCCACACACTGTTGTTGGTATGTTGGCCCATTCCTCCATGCAGATCTCCTCTAGAGCAGTGATGTTTTTGGCTTTTCGCTTGGCAAAACGGACTTTCAACTCCCTCCAAAGGTTTTCTATAGGGTTGAGATCTGGAGACTGGCTAGGCCACTCCAGGATCTTGAAATGCTTCTTACGAAGCCACTCCTTCGTTGTCCTGGCGGTGTGCTTTGGATCATTGTCATGTTGAAAGACCCAGCCACGTTTCATCTTCAATGCCCTTGCTGATGGAAGGAGGTTTGCACTCAAAATCTCACGATACATGGCCCCATTCATTCTTTAATGTACCCGGATCAGTCGTCCTGGCCCCTTTGCAGAGAAACAGCCCCAAAGCATGATCTTTCCACCACCATGCTTTACAGTAGGTATGGTGTTTGATGGATGCAACTCAGTATTCTTTTTCCTCCAAACACGACAAGTTGTGTTTCTACCAAACAGTTCCAGTTTGGTTTCATCAGACCATAGGACATTCTCCCCAAACTCCTCTGGACCATCCAAATGCTCTCTAGCAAACCTCAGACGGGCCCGGACATGTACTGGCTTAAGCAGTGGGACACGTCTGGCACTGCAGGATCTGAGTCCATGGTGGCGTAGTGTGTTACTTATGGTAGGCCTTGTTACATTGGTCCCAGCTCTCTGCAGTTCATTCACTAGGTCCCCCCGCGTGGTTCTGGGATTTTTGCTCACCGTTCTTGTGATCATTCTGACCCCACGGGGTGGGATTTTGCGTGGAGCCCCAGATCGAGGGAGATTATCAGTGGTCTTGTATGTCTTCCATTTTCTAATTATTGCTCCCACAGTTGATTTTTTCACTCCAAGCTGGTTGGCTATTGCAGATTCAGTCTTCCCAGCCTGGTGCAGGGCTACAATTTTGTTTCTGGTGTCCTTTGACAGCTCTTTGGTCTTCACCATAGTGGAGTTTGGAGTCAGACTGTTTGAGGGTGTGCACAGGTATCTTTTTATACTGATAACAAGTTTAAACAGGTGCCATTACTACAGGTAATGAGTGGAGGAAAGAGGAGACTCTTAAAGAAGAAGTTACAGGTCTGTGAGAGCCTGAAATCTTGACTGTTTGTTTCTGACCAAATACTTATTTTCCACCATAATATGCAAATAAAATGTTAAAAAAAACAGACAATGTGATTTTCTGGATTTTTTTTTCTCAGTTTGTCTCCCATAGTTGAGGTCTACCTATGATGTAAATTACAGACGCCTCTCATGTTTTTAAGTGGTGGAACTTGCACTATTGCTGACTGACTAAATACTTTTTTGCCCCACTGTATATACTATATACAGGAGATGACATACAGATGTATACTATATATAAGGGAGATGACAAACATGTATATACTGAGGTGAAAATACTGAGCAAATAACGTGTGAACGAGGTCTAATACAGGAAGAGATGTGTTGTGAATTCTGTGGCTGAATTCACTCCTGTGGTCACAAGTGGTACTGCAGCCTCTGAGCTTCCTCCCTCAGGTGTTCTGGTGAGCTCGTTAACTGCTTCATTGCTTAACTCCGCCTGATGCTGCTATCCTTGCTCCTTGTCAATGTTTCAGTGTTGGATCTGAGCTTCTCCTGATTGTTCCTGTGACCTGCTGCTCTTTATAGCTAAGTGCTTTTTGTTTTTTTTTGTTGCTTTTTTCTGTCCAGCTTGTCTTTTGTTTTGCTGGAAGCTCTGAGACGCAAAGGGTGTACCGCCGTGCCGTTAGTTCGGCACGGTGGGTTTTTTTTGCCCCCTTTGCGTGGTTTTGCTTTAGGGTTTTTTGTAGACTGCAAAGTTCGCTTTACTGTCCTCGCTCTGTCCTAGAATATCGGGCCCCACTTTGCTGAATCTATTTCATCCCTACGTTTTGTCTTTTCATCTTACTCACAGTCATTATATGTGGGGGGCTGCCTTTTCCTTTGGGGAATTTCTCTGGGGCAAGTCAGGCCTATTTTTCTATCTTCAGGCTAGCTAGTTTCTTAGGCTGTGCCGAGTTGCCTAGGTAGTTGTTAGGCGCAATCCACAGCCGCTTTTAGTTGTGTTTAGGATAGGATCAGGTGTGCAGTCTACAGAGTTTCCACGTCTCAGAGCTCGTTCTTGTATTTTTGGGTATTTGTCAGATCACTGTGTGCGCTCTGATCGCTAAGCACACTGTGTTTCTGGATTGCCTTCATAACACCTGTCATTAGCAAACATAACCGAGATGACACACAGGTATATACTATATACAGGGGAGATGACACACAGATATATACTATATACAGGAGAGATGACACACAGGTATATACTATATAGAGGAGGAGATGACATACAGGTACATACTATATACAGGAGGAGATGACACACAGGTATATACTATATACAGGAGCAGATGACCTACAGGTATATACAGGAGATGACATACAGGTATATGCTATATATAGAAGATGACATACAGGTATATACTATATACAGGGGAGATGACATACAGGTATATACTATATACAGGAGATGACATACAGATGTATACTATATATAAGGGAGATGACACACGGGTATATACTATATACAGGAGCAGATGACCTACAGGTATATACAGGAGATGACATACAGGTATATGCTATTTATATAAGATGACATACAGGTATATACTATATACAGGGGAGATGACATACAGGTATATACTATATACAGGGGAGATGACATACAGGTATATACTATATACAGGGGAGATGACATACAGGTATATACTATATACAGGAGATGACATACAGGTATATACTATATACAGGAGATGACATACAGGTATATACTATATACAGGGGAGATGACATACAGGTATATACTATATACAGGAGATGACATACAGGTATATACTATATACAGGAGATGACATACAGGTATATACTATATACAGGGGAGATGACATACAGGTATATACTATATACAGGAGATGACATACAGGTATATACTATATACAGGAGATGACATACAGATGTATACTATATATAAGGGAGATGACAAACATGTATATACTGAGGTGAAAATGAAAAGGTGTGAGTGCAAAATGAGAGGAGTGAGGGAAAATAGTGGAGTGATCGGAAAATGACAGATGTGAGGTCGAAATGACAAGTGTTAGGGGGGAATGAGAGGAGTGAGGGGGAAAAAGTAAGGTGCTATAACTAACCACAGATATTTACTATGCCCAGGCAACGCCGGGCTCTTCAGCTAATATATATATATATATATATAAATTTCAACACAGACAAGAGTGGTAATCAACCTATTATACGGAAATCTAAATAGACTAGATGGCAGCCCGATTCTAAAGAATCGGGAGTCTAGAATCCATATATACTTGAAATTCGGCAGGAGCTTGAAGAGCAACGTCACTGGGCCGCCTCCACGCAGTAGAAACTTGCTGTGAGGTAAAAATTCAAAAATCACACCAAAATGGCGGGCGGAGTGTGTCACAGTACGGCACGTTTCTGATTGGTCGCTCGCAGCAGGCGGCAACCAATCAGACACTGGACACTGTTGACGTCACTTATCTCCGGACATTAGCAGGAAGTAGTATTCTAGGCAATTATATATTAGATAATATATATAGACACACACACACACAGTATACATATATAAATACACTGTACACTATATATACACACAGTATACACTATATACACACAGTACATGCACACAGTATACACTATATATATATATATATATATATATATATATATATATATATATATATATATATATATATACACACTGTGTACTGCCTGCTCCTGTGTATATACTGTGTCCTGTGTGTGTATATATATATATAATATACTGTGTACTGCCGCTCCTGTGTGGGTCTATCTATTATTATTATTTATTTATATAGCACCATTGATTCCATGGTGCTGTACATGAGAAAGGGTTACGTACAGAGTTATAGATATCATTTACAGTAAACAAATTTACAGTGACAGACTGGTACAGAGGGGATATATATACTAGATGGTGGCCCAATTCTAATGCATCGGGTATTCTAGAATATGTATGTCCACGTAGTATATTGCCCAGCCACGTAGTATATTGCCCAGCCACGTAGTATATTGCCCAGTCACGTAGTATATTGCCCAGCCACGTAGTATATTGCCCAGCCACGTAGTATAGTGCCCAGCCACGTAGTATAGTGCCCAGCCACGTAGTATATTGCCCAGCCACGTAGTATATTGCCCAGCCACGTAGTATATTGCCTAGTCATGTATTGCCCAGCCACATAGTATATACCAGAGCCACGTGGTATATTGCCCAGCACAGAGCCACGTAGTAGAGAGACTCAAAAAAAAAAAAAATAAACACATACTCACCTTCCGAAGGCCCGTTGAAGTCCTGCTATACTCACCCTCCGCCGCCTTTCTCGCTCCTCGCCACGCTCCCGGGATCGCTCCATTGCAAGCGGCAGCTTCCGGTTCCAGGGCTGGTGTGAGCAGGACCTATGATGACATTGCGGTCACATGACCGTGACGTCACGGCAGGTCCTTGTCGCACACCAGCCCTGGGACCGGAAGCTGCAGCTTGCAATGGAGCGGTCCCGGGAGCGTGGCGAGGAGCGAGAAAGGCGGCGGAGGGCGAGTATAGCAGGTTTTTTGTTTTTTTTAAATTATTTTTAACATGACCTATTTTTACTATTGATGCTGCATAGGCAGCATCAATAGTAAATAGTTGGGGACACACAGGGTTAATAGCAGCGGTAACGGAGTGCGTTACACAGTGGGCCGTTACCGCTGCCATTAACCCTGTGTGAGCGGTGAGTGGACGGGATTACGGAGCGGGCGGCGGACAGTGAGTGCAGGGGAGTAGGAGAGGGACTAATCGGACTGTGCCCGTCGCTGATTGGTCGCGGCAGCCATGACAGGCAGCTGCCTAGACCAATCAGCGAATGAATAACTGTGACAGAAGGACAGAAAGACAGACAGAAGTGACCCTTAGACCAATTATGTATATACAGTACAGACCGAAAGTTTGGACACACCTCATTTAACCCCTTCATGACCTTGGGATTTTTCGTTTTTCCGTGTTCGTTTTTTTCCGTCAATTTGGCCATGTGAGGGCTTATTTTTTGCGGGACAAGTTGTACTTTTGAACGACATCATTGGTTTTAGCATGTCGTGTACTAGAAAACGGGAAAAAAAATTCCAAGTGCGGTGAAATTGCAAAAAAAGTGCAATCCCACACTTGTTTTTTGTTTGGCTTTTTTGCTAGGTTCACTAAATGCTAAAACTGACCTGCCATTATGATTCTCCAGGTCATTACGAGTTCATAGACACCAAACATGACTAGGTTATTTTTTATCTAAATGATGAAAAAAAATTCCAAACTTTGCTAAAAAAAAAAAAAAAAAAATTGCGCCATTTTCCGATACTCGTAGCGTCTCCATTTTTCGTGATCTGGGGTCGGTTGAGGGCTTATTTTTTGCGTGCAGAGATGACGTTTTTCATGATGGCGTTTTGGTGCAGATACGTTCTTTTGATCGCCCGTTATTGCATTTTAATGCAATGTCGCGGCGACCTAAAAAACGTAATTCTGGCGTTTCGAATTTTTTTCTCACTACGCCGTTTAGTGATCAGGTTAATGCTTTTTTTTAATTGATAGATCGGGCGATTCTGAGTGCGGCGATACCAAATATGTGTAGATTTAATTTTTTTTTTTATTGATTTATTTTGATTGGGGCAAAAGGGGGGTGATTTAAACTTTTATATATTTTTTTTTATTTTTTTCACATTTTTTTTACTTTTTTTTACTTTTGCCATGCTTCAATAGCTTCCATGGGAGGCTAGAAGCAGGCACAGCACGATCGGCTCTGCTACATAGCAGCGATCTGATGATCGCTGCTATGTAGCAGAAATGGAGGTGTGCTGTGAGCGCCGACCACAGGGTGGCGCTCACAGCCACCGGTCATCAGTAACCATAGAGGTCTCTAGGACCTCTATGGTTACAATGGAGACGCATCACCGACCCCCGATCATGTGACGGGGGTCGGCGATGCCGTCATTTCCGGCCGCCCGGCCACATGCGGTAGTTAAATGCCGCTGTCTGCGATTGACAGCGGCATTTAACTAGTTAATAGGTGCGGGCAGATCGCGATTCTGCCCGCACCTATTGCGGGCACATGTCAGCTGTTCAAAACAGCTGACATGTCCCGGCTTTGATGCGCGCTCACTGCCGGAGCCCTGCATCAAAGCAGGGGAGCTGACCTCGGACGTACTATCCCGTCCGAGGTCAGATAGGGGTTAAAGATTTTTCTGTATTTTCATGACTATGAAAATTGTAAATTCACACTGAAGGCATCAAAAGTATGAATTAACACATGTGGAATTATATACTTAACAAAAAAGTGTGAAACAACTGAAATTATGTCTTATATTCTAGGTTCTTCAAAGTAGTCACCTTTTGCTTTGATGACTGCTTTGCACACTCTTGGCATTCTCTTGATGAGCTTCAAGAGGTAGTCACCGGGAATGGTTTTCACTTCACAGGTGCGCCCTGTCAGGTGTAATAAGTGGGATTTCTTGCCTTATAAATGGCGTTGGGTCCATCAGTTGTGTTGAGCAGAAGTCTGGTGGATCCACAGCTGATAATCCTACTGAATAGACTGTTAGCTGCTTTTTTCTTGCCATAATACAAATTCTAAGTAAAGAAAAACGAGTGGCCATCATTACTTTAAGAAATGAAGGTCAGTCAGTCCGAAAAATTGGGAAAAACTTTGAGGGTATGTGCACACGTCAGGATTTCTTGCAGAAATTTTCCTGACAAAAACTGGACATTTCTGCCAGAAATCCGCATGCGTTTTTACCGCGTTTTTGACACGTTTTTGGTGCGTTTTTTCCCAAATGCATAGAATTACGGGAAAAAACGCAGAAAATCCGCAAAAATAATGAACATGCTCATTTTTTTACCGCGATGCGTTTTTTCACGGAAAAAAACGTATCCATGTGCACATAACATGCAGAATGCATTCTAAATGATAGAATACATAATGTATGCGTTTTTATAGCGTTTTTACAGCGAAAAACCGCGAAAAAAACGCGAAAAAACCTGAACATGTGCACATAGCTTGAAAGTGTCCCCAAGTGCAGTGGCAAAAACAATCAAGCGCTACAAAGAAACTGGCTCACATGAGGACCGCCCCAGGAAAGGAAGACCAAGAGTCACCTCTGCTTCTGAGGATAAGTTTATCCGAGTCACCAGCCTCAGAAATCGCAGGTTAACAGCAGCTCAGATTAGAGACCAGGTCAATGCCACACAGAGTTCTAGCAGCAGACACATCTCTACAACAACTGTTAAGAGGAGACTTTGTGCAGCAGGCCTTCATGGTAAAATAGCTGCTAGGAAACCACTGCTAAGGACGGGCAACAAGCAGAAGAGACTTGTTTGGGCTAAAGATCAGAAGGAATGGACATTAGACCAGTGGACATCTGTGCTTTGGTCTGATGACTCCAAATTTGAGATCTTTGGTTCCAACCACCGTGTCTTTGTGCGAAGCAGAAAATGGTGAATGGATGGACTCTACATGCCTGGTTCCCACCGTGAAGCATGGAGGAGGAGGTGTGATGGTGTGGGGGGGCTTTGCTGGTGACACTGTTGGGGATTTATTCAAAATTGAAGGCACATTGAACCAGCATGGCTACCACAGCATCTTGCAGCAGCATGCTATTCCATCCGGTTTGCGTTTAGTTGGACCATCATTTATTTTTCAACAGGACAATGACCCCAAACACACCTCCAGGATGTGTAAGGGTTATTTGACCAGGAAGGAGAGTGATGGGGTGCTACGCCAGATGACCTGGCCTCCACACTCACCAGACCTGAACCCAATCGAGATGGTTTGGGATGAGCTGGACCGAAGAGTGAAGGCAAAAGGGCCAACAAGTGCTAAGCATCTCTGGGAACTCCTTCAAGATTGTTGGAAGACCATTCCCGGTGACTACCTCTTGAAACTCATCAAGAGAATGCCAAGAGTGTGCAAAGCAGTCATCAAACCAAAAGGTGGCTACTGTGAAGATCCTACAATATAAGACATAATTTCAGCTGTTTCACACTTTTTTGTTAAGTATATAATTCCACATGTGTTAATTCATAGTTTTGATGCCTTCAGTGTGAATGTACAATTTTCATAGTCATGAAAATACAGAAAAATCTCTAAATGAGAAGGTGTGTCCAAACTTTTGGTCTGTACTGTGTGTATATATGTGTGTGTGTGTGTGTGTGTATAAATATATATGTGTACTGCCTGCTCCAGTGTGTGCATATGGTTGTAGCTGTCTTGTTCTGACCCATACTCAGATATGTCGGATCACCAGTGAGGAATAATTAAGAGATTACACCCTAAAATAACGAGCGCTCGGAGAAGCCAACAGGTTGTGAACAAATCACTTTTCTATTTATTCACCCAAGAATGCCGTATTTTATCCCACTTACAGCCCTGTAGGCCCTGTAACTCCTGTAGGCCCTGTAACTCCTGTAGGCCCTGTGACCCCTGTAACTCCTGTAGGCCCTGCTCTCCTGTAGGCCCTGCTCTCCTGTAGGCCCTGCTCTCCTGTAGGCCCTGCTCTCCTGTAGGCCCTGCTCTCCTGTAGGCCCTGCTCTCCTGTTCCCCTGGTCATGCTGACCTTCATTTACCATGTACCCAGAATCTGTTCCTTCAGACTCTTGAAGACCTTTCATGTGAGATAAGAAGTATAAAATCCTTGAATCGGAGACTTAGGCTACAACAATATAAAAACAAATTCTAGCAAAAGAAGGAGAAGCATTAACCCTTCTATTTCCATTTCCCCCTTTTGTAAATGCTATAACCTTTCGCCACAGGTTCAGGTGATGTCCACAAAGGAGCTGCTGTCTCATGGGTCTAGTTCCCATAAGGGGGCTTCCTACCTGCTTCGCCCACCCACCCTCAGTGTGGACACTCACTTCCCCCATCAGCAGTGGTTATCCGGGGTCTATGATACACTATGGAAGGTTCCACCTTAGATTTTTTTCTTACACATACACTATTCAATAGCTCGGGTAATGCATATATATCAGCGCTTTTACAGCTACATAATAAAATTATAAAATCTGCATTGTGTTAGTCTCATGAGGAACCTGGAAAGTTGGAGTCCAGGCCCTCTTCGCGTGTCAGAGTCCGGGCCCTTGTCGCTTGTGTAGTGTGGTGTTAATACCTTTCATAGCTGCAGAGGTAAGGCTAAGTACAGTTGTGGCCAAAAGTATTGACACCCCTGCAATTCTCTCAGATAATACTCAGTTTCTTCCTGAAAATGATTGCAAACACAAATTCTTTGTTATTATTATCTTCATTTAATTTGTCTTAAATGAAAAAACACAAAAAGAATTGTCCTAAAGCCAAATTGGATATAATTCCACACCAAACATAAAAATGGGGGTGGACAAAAGTATTGGCACTGTTCGAAAAATCATGTGATGCTTCTCTAATTAGTGTAATTAACAGCACCTGTAACTTACCTGTGGCACCTATCAGGTGTTGGCAATAACTATATCACACTTGCAGCCGGTTGACATGGATTAAAGTTGACTCAACCTCTGTCCTGTGTCCTTGTGTGTGTACCACATTGAGCATGGAGAAAAGAAAGAAGACCAAAGAACTGTCTGAGGACTTGAGAACCCAAATTGTGAGGAAGCATGAGCAATCTCAAGGCTACAAGTCCATCTCCAAAGACCTGAATGTTCCTGTGTCTACCGTGCGCAGTGTCATCAAGAAGTGTAAAGCCCATGGCACTGTGGCTAACCTCCCTAGATGTGGACGGAAAAGAAAAATTGACAAGAGATTTCAACGCAAGATTGTGCGGATGTTGGATAAAGAACCTCGACTAACATCCAAACAAGTTCAAGCTGCCCTGCAGTCCAAGGGTACAACATTGTCAACCCGTACTATCCGTCGGCGTCTGAATGAAAAGGGACTGTATGGTAGGAGACCCAGGAACACCCCACTTCTTACCCCGAGACATAAAAAAGCCAGGCGGGAGTTTGCCAAAACTTACCTGAAAAAGCCTAAAACGTTTTGGCAGAATGTTCTCTGGTCAGATGAGACAAAAGTAGAGCTTTTTGGGCAAAGGCATCAACATAGAGTTTACAGGAGAAAAAAAGAGTCATTCAAAGAAAAGAACACGGTCCCTACAGTCAAACATGGCGGAGGTTCCCTGATGTTTTGGGGTTGCTTTGCTGCCTCTGGCACTGGACTCCTTGACCGTGTGCATGGCATTATGAAGTCTGAAGACTACCAACAAATTTTGCAGCATAATGTAGGGCCCAGTGTGAGAAAGCTGGGTCTCCCTCAGAGGTCATGGGTCTTCCAGCAGGACAATGACCCAAAACACACTTCAAAAAGCACTAGAAAATGGTTTGAGAGAAAGCACTGGAGACTTCTAAGGTGGCCAGCAATGAGTCCAGACCTGAATCCCATAGAACACCTGTGGAGAGATCTAAAAATGGCAGTTTGGAGAAGGCAGCCTTCAAATATCAGGGACCTGGAGCAGTTTGCCAAAGAAGAATGGTCTAAAATTCCAGCAGAGCATTGTAAGAAACTCATTGATGGTTACCGGAAGCGGTTGGTCGCAGTTATTTTGGCTAAAGGTTGTGCAACCAAGTATTAGGCTGAGGGTGCCAATACTTTTGTCTGGCCCATTTTTGGAGTTTTGTGTGAAATAATCAATGTTTTGCTTTTTGCTTCAATCTCTTTTGTGTTTTTTCATTTAAGACAAATTAAATGAAGATAATAATACCAAAGAATTTGTGATTGCAATCATTTTCAGGAAGAAACGGAGTATTATCTGACAGAATTGCAGGGGTGTCAATACTTTTGGCCACAACTGTATGGCATAGTCCTTGCAGATACTGGGCTGTCTCTACAGATCCAACAGTCCTTTTGGTTTTTGTCCTTCCTTGTTGTCTAGAAGAAGAGCATGATGTTGAATAAGTTTGTTGTCCCAGTCAACATTTTAAGAGTTTATCCAGTGTCTCTGTAGAGTGCAATAATCCTGCCACTGCCAGCAAGGTTTAGGAGAACAGTCATTGTGCCGGCAAAGTGACCTTTCTGCAGTGACTGGCAAAGATCCAGGTGGGTTTTCACTGAGGTGGATGTGGTCAGCTGGACTTGGAACGGGCCGTCAAACCGTGGATCTAGGCTCCTTCTCGCGTGTCTGTGTATGACCACCAATCACCTGGATTCAGCTGATGTATGTCTGCAGCGGCATTAGGACCTCATGTGAGGATACTACTGCATATCCAGTGTAGGATCTCCCATCCTTGTGGTATCTGGAGACATCTACTAAAAAAAACTCCAAAATCTGCATTAGGAACAGGTTCATCATGAACATATGTAAAACCCACTGTTTCCTGACTCATCAGTTCTATGCAGTCCATGTCCCTGCGTCATGTCAGTACTCTTCTTCACCTGCTAATGCCGTCACCAATTCCACCTTTTCTGAATCCACAGGCAGGAGGGTGGCTGGATTCAGAAGATATCTTTTGAGGGTATTCAGGAATTGGTATTAGAGCACATTCCAGTCTGAGCTGCCTGGCCATAGATGGGTGTTTTGGTTGAACTTGTACGAGTATGGCATTATTGTCACGTGGGGAACAAATTGTCAAAGGAGAAAGTCCGTGTGATCTCACATGCCTAGCAGTAATACAGCATCTCTTACAGCACGGACACACGTAGGACACCCTCAAATCGCTGGGTCTGTGCGGAGTAGTAAGCTATTCGTTTCTTTTTCCCTCCACGTTGCCGTGTCAGTACTGTGGTATCATGTCCTACCTGCTCTGTGCAAAACAAGAAACATGGCTTATCATAGTAGGGAATGCCTAAGACCGGGGCTGACACAATGAGCAGTTTGAGAGGATGGAAGGAATCCATTCTTGGGAGAGATTGTAGGGGTTTGATGACAAGCAGTCAGAGTGGTTGCATCATTTGTGAACCAGACCTTATCCCAGGCCTACAGTAGGTCACCAAGCCTAGGAAAGTGCGTAGATGCCGGTGTGACCTGGGCAAAGGGAGATTCTGAACTGCCTGTTGTCTGTCTTCAGTCAGGTGTCTTGTATCTTCGGCAATACAATGTCCCAAAAATGTAATTTGTCACATGAGACTTTACAACCCTTCTCTGCTAAAAATCATAGCAAGGAAACTAGCTTCCCTGCAGGACATCTGGTCCGGGCAGCAGAGCAGGAGGTCATCCACGTACTGTAATAGTACAATCTTTGGATGAGGTGGTTGCCGCTGCTCCAGGATCCCTCGCTGGGATCTGTGACCGTACGGTGTGAGGATTAGGGACAAGTGAGGTCACACTCACTGTAACATCATTAATAGCCCTTAAAGGGAACCTGTCACCCCCAAAATCGATGGTGAGGTAAGCTCACCGTCATCACAGGCTTATCTACAGCATTCTGTAATGCAGTGGTCCCCAACTCCGGTCCTCAAGAGCCACCAACAGGTCATGTTTTCAGGATTTCCTTAGTATTGCACAGGTGATGGAATTATTGCCCATGCAGGTGATGCAATTATCTCCTGTGCAATACTAAGGAAATCCTGAAAACATGACCTGTTGGTGGCTCTTGAGGACCGGAGTTGGGGAACACTGCTGTAATGCTGTAGATAAGCCGCCGATGTTACCTGAAAGAGGAGAAAAAGACGTTAGATTATACTCACCCAGGGGAGGTCCTGCTCCGATGGGTGTCTCAGGTCCGGAACAGCGCCTCCCATCTTCATTCCATGACGTCCTTTTCTGGTCTTCACGCCGCGGCTCCGGCGCAGGAGTACTTTGCACTGTTGAGGGCAGAGCAAAGTACTGCAATGCGCAGGCGCCGGAAAGGTCAGAGAGGCCCAGCGCCTGCGCACTGCAGTACTTTGCTCTGCCCTCAACAGGATAGAGAAAGTACGCCTGCGCTGCAGCCGCGGCGTGAAGACCAGAAGAAGACATCATGGAATGAAGATGGGAGGCGCCGGAGCGGACCTGAGACACCCATTTGACCGGACCTCCCCTGGGTGAGTATAATCTAACCTATTTTTCTCATCTTTCAGGATACATCGGGGGCTTATCTACAGCATTACAGAATGCTGTAGATAAGCCCCTGATGCTGGTGAGCTTACCTCCCCATCGATTTTGGGGGTGACAGGTTCCCTTTAAGTCAGGAACTATTCTGTAAGTGTCAGGGGAACCCTTGGGTCCTTTTTTTTTTCTTAATGGGATACAAAGACCTCTGCACTAGAACCCCTGCCTTAACATACTCTTTACTATCCCTGGTCAGAGCCATTGATTTGGCTAGGCTTAAGGGGTGTTGCTTTACACAATGAGGAGTGGTTCCTTCACTTAATTTTATCATGACCGGGGGATGGGCAGCCGATCCACATCAGTTTTTCCCTTTGCCCAAATTGTGTCTGGCACCTGTCAGACATTTTGGTGTCCGGTGTTACTTTCACTGTTTTTGTCATATACACCATTGCTGCAATCTTACACAGGTGCTTATCTGAGAGGGGACTTGTGACCGTAGGACCCTCAGGAGAGTACTGTATGGTGGCCTGGATAGCACTCAACATATCTGCTCCCAGCAAATTCATAGGTATCTTGTCACTAACAATAAGTTTTGTAAGCACCTCTTATTTGTTTAGTCATTAGGGCTTCAGTCGCTTGTCCCCCTACCCCCACACATTCCACAGTCTCGTCAGTAATCATGTCTGGCATTATCAAGTCTTCGTGTACCACAGTCCCGGCTGCCCCAGTGTCAATCAAGAATTCTGTCTCTTTCCCTCCCGGCATTGTTATGTTGGTCATAAAGGCAGGACCAGGTCCTGGGGGGACAAGGACAGGGCACACATTTGTCGCTGGGTTGTCAGTTTCCTAGTCTGAAGGTGAAAGAGGTGGAGATTGGTCTGCTTAGTCTCCTTTGTAGGGTTTCTGCACTGGTTGGCGCAGCGTCCGTTTTCTCCACAATTCCAACACTTCACTGTTTCTAGGTCCTTAGGCTCCTTACTACGTCTCTACTGTTTCCCTTGTGCTCCAGCATACATGACAGGTCGTCTTATTGTCCTGGTTTGTTTATCTCCTTTAGCCACCTTCAGGAGATCTTTTGGATTTACATTTCTCCATTCAGGTCTGGCTGTCTGTACGGTGTCTTGTAGGCCTTCGTTCATACCGTCATTGAATGCATTTACCAGTATTTTACATCAAGTGGGTTTATTGGACTCTACCCCATGTCTGCCCACTTCAGCTGTATCCGGCCAAAGTACATCTCCACACTCTCCTTCCTGCTGTGTCACGTCAGTCAGGAGTACAGACTATAGCCCATTATTTTAGTGATTCTCAGTACGTCTCCCCGGACCGGGCAGACTTATCATCCATGCCCCATGCTTGGTCCTTTGCCACATCTGTATGTATCTTAATTATGTGTTCTAGGACGTCACCTGCCTTCGCACACTCGCCAAGCTCTCTAGGTCTGCCCAGGTGCACTTATATACCCGCTGTATTTCCATTATTTATCTGTAAAATGGGAAAGGTTGGTTCTCGGGGTCAGGCAGCTGGTTCAGCATAGCTAGCTGGTCAGAGGGGCCCCAGGGATAAGTCTGTCACCATTCTTGGTCCTGATGTGGATGGTTGTCTGGTGGTGGTAGTGACCGGATGATCGGTGGGGGTGACATGATGTTCTACAACTTCCTCCTTCTCAGGCCTACTGTCCTCTTCCTCCCCAGAAGTCAATGCCTCCACTACGGAGTCGGCTTCTTCAGCCACTACATGTGATCTTGTCCGGACAGGACTCGGTGTAACTCGTTTAGGTCGGGTGATAGCACCGGTCACACAAGTATCTCTCCAGTCTGGGTTTGTCTGACCACAATGTTTACAAGTCCACCTGTCTGTCTGGGTTTCTGGTTATACAGAACAGGGGCGGTAGTGATCGTCATAGATTTTTGGCCATCAAACAGTCATGATACACCTTATGTCCCACTGTAGTCTCTCTACTTCCGTACTGTTATATTTATTCACTTGTTGCTCTCTTCCCTTGTCATTTATCCAACCTCTATTGTCTTCCCTAAAACTGTGCCACTTCTGTACATCCACACTCCGGCATGTTCGCCTTTTTCAGTATTGGTCCCACATCTTTCCCTTCTACCTTTTCTTCTCTGTTCTTTTATAGATGTTCTGGATCCCATTGGGGGCCCTGACTGCACACAGAACAAGTTGTCCGTGGCTTCATCTTATTCTCCAGACAGCTCACCTTTCTGCAAATGCCCTCAGTGTGCCTGGACCTTGTCTACAGGTCACCCTCTAGCACAGTGGTCCCCAACCTTTCTGACCTTAAGAGCCACATCCAGTTCTCCTCACAGTAGTGGCAACCAAAGCCCCCATTACAGGTATAATGATAACCAAAGCTTTTTCACACAAATCACCCCGAAGCAGTATACCAAGATCCAGGGGTTCCCACCACATCCACCATTCAGCATTCCCCCCCATCACGCACTCCCTACACAGTCACATACATCTTCAAGCACCTCCTCTGACCTGTAGTATCATCCTGTCTCCAGGGTACCATACTTAAATGATCTCTAAACCCCCCCAAACCAGTGGTTGTGTACCCAGATCTGCTCTTCGGTGCAGGGCTATTTTCAAAGTTCACCATTTTGAGATGTGCTCTTCATACCAGTCTACTAAATCTGGAGCTAATGCACCAAGCTGGCAGACAGTCACGAGCCACAATTCATGAGACCACGAGCCACATGTGGCTCCCAAGCTACAGGTTGAGGTCCCCTGCTCTAGCAAGTCATTATGAGTTTGTCACGGTGTAGCTGGAAGACTCACGTGGCCTCTCACCCGGTAGACCTACAGGGTGTAACGGGAGGGCTCTTTTTAGCTCTCACCCATTAGACCAACTGGCTATAGTAGGAAGGCCCATGTATGATAGGCCTCTCACCTACTAGACCAGCTCCATGGACAGTGGCAAGGCTTACATGGCTCTCTGACCCACAAAAAGACAGCTGACTAAAGCAAGAAGGCCCAGGTATGATAGGCCTCTAACCTACTAGATCAGCCATGCAGGTGGCTACCCCCTTTTATTGATCCTCAATTAGCTTTACATCATTCATGTAATACTTACCATTTTTGGCACTGGGGAGTTGTACCGTGTAATACTCCTCATACCGGGCTCTGTGGGGAGATGTACCGTGTAATACTCCTCATACTGGGCTGTGTGGAGAGTTGTACCATGTGCTGCTGTCAGTGATGGCCCAGTCTCTTCTCTTTCAGGGTCTGGATGTCGGAGTGCAGTTATGGGGGTCTTCCGCTCAGTTCATGTCCGCCAGTTACTGCACAACAAGTTCGTCGTTGTCCTCGGAGACTCCAGTAAGTGACAATGTCCTACATGTACTGTGTGTAAACAGTATCTCTGTATCCCCCTCATCTGCAGAACAGTTCTCCCCCCCAGTAGTCAGGTCAGAGCCGTCTACTCGTGATAACGATGACTCCAGGATTGTGTCTGAGCATTTCTCTCCCTCCCCAGTTCCCTGGTCTGAGTTGGCTGCTCGTAATGATTATGGCTCTGGTCTGGTTTCTCATCAGTTTTCCCCCAGTAGTCAGGTCTGAACCTGCTGCTCCTTCTTGTGAAGAATATGGGGGACATAATTTCATGCCATTTGACTGTATCATTTTCTGTCTGAGATTGTAGATCTCCTTCAAAGTGTGAAATGGAGACAGGACGCCTTGTTCAGCAGGTGGTCCAGCTTCAACATCTCCAAGTGGAACAGCTCACACTCCCATCAGCTTATCTGGTAATAAGGTCTTTCTGGCAGGATGAACCCCTGCTTCGAGCACAAGCAGCTTAACCCCTTCACAACATGCGCTGTACATGTACTTGCACATACAGTATGTTGTCTCTCCCCAGAGCCCACATCTTTCCTGACACATCAGCTGTTTTGAACAGCTGACATGTGCCCGGAACAGCCATGGGTGGAATCGCAATCCACCCACTGCTATTAACCTGATAAATGCCACTGACAAACTCTGACAATGGCATTTAATGTGCGCTTCCGGCCATCGGGAAATCCACCCATCGGTGCCTCCGTCACTTGATCACAGTTCACCGATGGGTTGGCATGAGTGCCAGAGGTCTGCTACAGACCTCTATGGTTGTTATTGCTATGAGCGCCACCCGGTGGTTGGTGCTCATAGCAAGTCAGCAATTCTGCTACATACAGGCAATCTGATCATCGCTTGTATGTAGCAGAGTAGATAAGGTAGTGGTAGCTTCTAGCATTCCATGGAGGCTATTGAAAAATGACAAAAGTGGGAAAAAAATGTTTTTAAAAAGTTCAAATCACCCCCCTCTCGCCCCATTCAAAATAAAACAATAAAAAACCCTCAAACATGCACATATTTGGTATCGCTGCGTTCAGAATCAACCATCTATCAATATAAAAAAAAAAAAAGGTTTAACCTGTTCGCTACACGGCGTAACGAGAGAAAGTCAAAATGCCAGAATTAGGTTTTTTTTGGTTGCCACAACATTGCATTAAAATGCAATAACGGACGATCAGAAGATCATATCTGCATCAAAATTATATCAATAAAAACGTCAGCTTGGCACGCAAAAAATAAGCCCTCACCCAACCCCAGATCACGAAAAATGGAGACGCTGCAGGTCTCAAAAGTTGTTTTTGTTTTTTTTGTTGTTGTTGTTGTTGTTTTTTTTTTACAATCTTTTGGATTTTTTCATCACTTAAATAAAAAGGAACTTAGATATGTTTGGTGTCTATGAACTCGTAATGACCTGGAGAATCATAATGGCAGGTCAATTTTAGCATTTGGTGAACATGGTAAAAAAAAAATCCCCCAAATGTAGTGGAATCAAAGTTTTTCAATTTCACCGCACTTGGATTTTTTTTTTTTTTCGTTTTTGAGTACACCACATGGTTAAACCAATTGAGTCATTCAAAAGTACAACTCGTCCCGCAAAAAATAAGCCCTCACATGGCCATAGTGATGGAAAAATAAAGTTATGGCTCTGAGAGGGAAGGGAGCGAAAAACAAACTCAAAAACGAAAACTGGCTCAGTCTTGAAAGGGTTAACGGCTTCAGCGCTCCTCCCCCTCAGGTGTATGGGAGCCGTAAATTTTCATATGGACTTATTGTATTGTACGCCCTGGCCTAATAAGGTTACATTTCCGAGATCTCGGACGGGATGGGTGCCCGCCTGGGTCTAGCATCCTAGGATGGGGAGCTGAGCTCCGATTGTGCCAAAACCGCCTCCCAATGACCTTCCATGGAGATGTTCTAATCCATCAAATCCGAAGGAGGGGAAACTAAGACCATCCTGGGGGTGGGAAAGGGAGTGACCGACCAAAGGGTTAATTGCTCGTGCGTGGCCTTTGTTGTCTTCTAAGGCTACTTTCTCTGATCGCCCATGACGGCACCACGGAGAGAGAGGGGATCCGCCCACCAAGGACAGGAAACCTACGGATAAAAAGGCGGTACCACTCTCCTGCATCAGTTGGTTTCCTGTCCTTGATGGGAGACCTACGGACTTACCAGTCGTCGTTGGAATTCCGGGGCCAACCAGTCCGATTCAGGCAGCTGGGGTCCCTCTGCCTCGGCTAGGGTGGTGACCCGAAGCGCCACCGCTGGGAGCCAGTGGGCCGACAGGGTGTGCGGGGGAGGTGACAAGGATTTCGCGGTCACCTCCCCAGGTAAGATGCAGCAGCGGCAACATCCAGGGGGGTCCCTCTGTGGTTGCGGGAGGTGCGGCGTGGCCCTCCCCTAGCACGCGTCAGCCTGCACACTGCACGCCATCGGGTATGCAGAGCCACGCAGTAGGGTCTGCATAGGACCGGGGGTGCCGGTCAGCAGCGCCATATCTGCACTCCGGGCGGCCATCTTGTGAGTAGGGCGCATGCCCGGAGTTGCGCTGGTCTCGCGAGACGCTGGGCTTGGATCTGCGCAGGCGTCGGCGTTCGGCGCTCCTCGCCGTCGGCTGAGCGCTACTGCGCAGGCGTCGCCGATAGGTCACTTGGGCGTTCCAAAGGCGCCGCAGAAGCGTCTGCGCAGGCGTCGACAAAAGATAGGTTGCTTGGGCGTTCCAAAGGCAGGAGCGTCTGCGCAGGCGCCGGCGCTCCTCGCCGTCGGCTAAGCGCTACTGCGCAGGCGCCGGAAGCGGCGGGAGCTTTAAAATGGGGATTTACTTCCTCTCAGCGGCTCTGCAGTTTATCAGCAAGAGCCTTAGGAGCTATTAATCGTCGCAGCATCAGGCGCAGCCAGCGTTATTGGCAGCAGACCAGCAGCAGTATGAGCGACCCGGCGTCTCCCCTGCCTGGATCACCTCCACCTACAGCATCGCCTCAGCAGCAGCAAAAAAGGCGACAGCAGAAAAGTTGCCAGGACACCGGCAAAGAACGCCAAAGGTCTCAACACAGCAAGGAGTCCAGCACGGCGTCGGGGAAAAAGCCAGAGGCTGAGAATCCCCAACCGGTATTTATGGGTCCTGGAGGTGGTAAGTTGATCTTCGTGAAAGTTAGAGACAGTAAGATTATTATTTGTCTCTTTTAGGGGAGGAAAAGCGTAGGTAAAACAAAGCACAAAGCCTGTGCCATCTGTAAAGAGGATCTTCCACCCGCATGGGAGAAGCAGCTATGCAATTCCTGCATACAGCAAACAGTATCAGAAAGCCTGCCCGGGTTTGCAACAGATCTTAAAAACCTGATTAAAGAACAGGTGGAAGACACCTTTAGATCCCTAAAAAGAGGAAAAAAACGGAGAAGGACCAGATTATAGGTCCCCGTCCCCAGTCTCTAAATCTGACACCGATAGTGCGAGTTCAGCATCCTCCTCCTCCTCCTCCTCATCCTCATCATCCACTTCTTCCTCAGGAGGTCACAATTGTTTCCCGCTAGAGGACACTGATGGCCTCATAAAGGCAGTGAGGAGTACTATGGGACTAGTAGACTCCCACCCCAAAAAGTCAGCACAAGACATCATGTTTGGGGGATTAGAACAAAAAAAGAGAAGAGCTTTTCCGCTTAACGAAGCAATTGCAGCGTTAATTAAAAAGGAATGGAAAAAACCCATGAAAAAGACTCTCCTAACCCCGAAAAGGAAATACCCCTTCGAGGATGAATCCTGTTCCTTTTGGGAAAAAGCCCCCAAATTAGATGTAGCAATAAAAAATCTATCCCTCAAAACGGCTCTATTAGTCGCCCTCACTTCGGCCCGCAGGGTTAGCGATTTACAGGCTCTCTCAGCTAACCCTCCCTACACACAATTCCTAGAGGATTGGGTCATTTTAAAAACAGACCCAGCATATCTCCCAAAAGTGGCTTCAAAATTTCACAGGTCTCAAGAGATATCTCTCCCCTCCTTCTGTCCCAATCCTAAAAATAAGGAGGAACAAACATTACATACACTAGATGTGAGAAGATGTCTCTTACACTACCTAGAAGTCACTAGAGAGAGTAGGGAGGATCCCTCTCTGTTTGTGTGTTTTCAGGGTCCCCGGAAGGGGAAAAAAGCATCTAAAGCCACCATAGCAAGATGGATCACAGACGCCATCAGTCTATCATACTCAGCAAGTGGGATGTCCGTTCCCGGGGAGGTTAAGGCTCACTCAACAAGGGCAGTGGCAACTTCCTGGGCGGAGAAGGCCGGAGCTTCCATAGACCAGATATGTAGAGCTGCTACCTGGTCCTCACCATCCACATTCTATAGGCACTATAGATTGGACCTAATCTCCTCTTCGGACCTTACTTTCGGTAAAAGGGTTCTGGAGGCGGTGGTCCCTCCCTGAATGTACTATCTATGCAATTCTCTCCGTGGTGCCGTCATGGGCGATCAGAGAAAAATATAGTTCTTACCGATAACGGTATTTCTCTGAACCCATGACGGCACCCGTACATTCCCTCCCTTCACTTGTGGGTGCGCACATCAAAATAGTGCCATAGTCTACTCATAGTGTTAATAGTCACGCGGTATCTAGTTATGATAAACAGTTAAAATTTAACAAATGTTTAGTAGTCTCCCATCGTTCTCTATGTAAAACAACTGATGCAGGAGAGTGGTACCGCCTTTTTATCCGTAGGTTTCCTGTCCTTGGTGGGCGGATCCCCTCTCTCTCCGTGGTGCCGTCATGGGCTCAGAGAAATACCGTTATCGGTAAGAACTATATTTTTCACACATCAGGTTTTTTGTTTCAGGCACAATCCGGTGAGTTTTGAAGAAGAAAAAAAAAAAAACGGATCTGTGTTCCCCCCGCTGGATCAGTTTTTTTTTTCAGAGTTGTATTGGCGCTGGATTGCGCCTGATGGCCACACGTTTCGTCAATGCTGATTGGGCGCTGGGGGTCATGTCATTCCACCGTATCACAGCCCTGGGGAGAGCGAGGGCCGATACCACTGGAATGGAGCTGGCACGGGAGGCGAATATTATTTTCTTTGCCGAACATTTGGTTTACGATGGGGATGGCCTACCAGCGGACAACCTTTTTTTTTTTTTTTTTTTTTTAAGCAATTAATTATAAAATGACAGTCCAAGTTAATTTGGATATCGACCCACAAATCAACATGTCCATGTTCTCGGTTTAACGTCGCTTGCTACCGGGGTTGGTTTCTGGCCCAGTATAATCCTTATGACGTAGCGGACTTATATCTAGCGAGAAACCAGCAACAGTCATACCGTGCTGGCAATGCTCTGTTTCCCTGGGGCTTGTGAAACGGGTCTCTCAGCCTGTCGGGGTTGGGAGCAAATGTTGTGCCAGTCCTGCAGTTATGTGGGCCCCAATCTCTCTCCCTGTGCCCATGTGGACAAGGGATGTAAGTGTAAACTGTGCCAAGCTGACCTTGCGTATTCCCAGGGGGTGTGGAACATTGGTGAAAGTGAGGAGACCGAACAGCGTGACCATTGACGTATTGGTGATGTCATATGGGGCTGCGAGGTGCCGTTCTTCACATATTGATGACAGCATGGTTGGATTGAGATAATTGTGTGAGTGTGGGACTCGTACTCCCAGACACTAAAGACAATCAGCAGTAGCCTTGTGCTACTGGGGTCTGAAGATCCGCTCAGCATTAGACAATCCGATTGCAAATACTGTAAGGTGTATGGGTGCATCAGGCTGCAGCTCTGTGACCAAAGGTTGCAAGAATAGCAAGTGGCACCAGTGGCAGAGCCAGAGAGATGGCCAACGCTACAGATGGTGGGGAGAAGGTAAAGACGATTTTGTTCTAGAGGGAGCCAAGCCAAAGCTCCCATGGATCTAGTTTCCTGCAGTCAACCCTGCAGTAGCCTCTCCCCTCTGGTGGGAGAAGATCAAACAAGCTATACCGAAACCTTGGTGTGTGGTCAGCAAGCATGCTGGAACCTTTTGTCCTTTTGAGGTTGTCACTGGTGGGAGCAGAGAGCAGCTGGGGCTCCCCTTTAAGGCCTCCTTGCAGGATTGGTTCACAATAAGGATGTCAGAGGGCTGGGTTAGTCTGTCTAGACTGGCGATTTGGTCAGAAGCAGTGGGGAAGTGGCCACTACCTGCCGTTGCAGCAACCATAGTCACTGTTACATGAAGTGACCCCCCCCCCACACACACACACACACACACACACACACTTCCGACCAGGTGACTGCTGGGTCAGATGGAGGCTAGGAGACAGGTCCCCGGGAACTGACCGGACGTGGTCAGAATAGACAAGACCGCCACATCTTCTGTCAGGGGTTGCAGGCGGTGTTGGAAACTGACGCTGGCCTAAAAGCTCTCAAGGAGCAGGTGGCACAGCCTCCCTCAGACTCGGACCTCAAGCCTTTGGTCTGGAATCAAGGACTACTGTGACGACACGGCACTTAATCTTGTTTATCCAGACATCTATTTTCAGTAATCCAGAAGGCATTGACTATTATCTATATGTTGACTTTTTTGAATTTCACAGATGCAGGATAGTTGAACAATAGATGTTTAATATGTTGATTTACATTGTCCAGGCCAGATAGTTTGTTGACTTGTAAAACAGAGAAGGATGAACTATGAAAATTGATTAAATACTCTAACTTGCATTGTTTATATCATCACATTTGTAAAATTATTAGGGTATCAGCAGGTTTAGAATATTATTATGAAACTTAACCTTTACTATTACCTTTTAAAAGCGGTTTCCAAAGTGCCAAACATTTTGTGCATGTAAAGTGCTAGTGCAAAAAAACAAAGTGCAAATAAAATCGTACAGTACCCATAGAGGGGTTTTACCACTTTTAGTATAGTCTCATATGTGGTCTTTCTTTTTATTTATTTTTTTGTTTGGATTTTTTACATATGTTAAGTTGTTCCCATTGATCTGATACTTATCTTTTTCAGGACTCTAGAACTTATAACATAAAATATAATGTCCTGTTTAGGGTTTAGTCGGGGTGCTATTACCCTTCAACCCTGTTTCACAAATACCAAATGTATCTCTTAATATTTTGTCATAATATAGTGGTACACTAAACAAAAAGGTAACTATGCATACAGGAAGGCGCTGCTTATCAGTCCTCCCTGTTCATCATATGTATACCTTTGTTAAATCCAAACATCTGGTCAAAAAACAGCAGGCTCAAATGAGTTAAGGAAAGGAAAATTCAGCCTCCATATCCTCTGATCTATAACTTGTCCCAAATGACCACATGAATACATCTCTGCCTCTCCTTTGAGATCCATTCATAGGCAAACGTCCAGTCTGTCATATTGGGATATGTGCATAAATTATCAGATTATACTCCCCTGGGTCACTGGATCCGTCCCCCGGTTTTGACAGCTGATGTCAGATAATGAAGACCATCTATCCCTGCCATGTGGTCCGTAGTGACATCTTGTAAATTATGAGCACAGCTCTGGTTCTCCTCCATGTACTTGCCTTACATGTGCCTATCGCGGATGTTCGTGACCGCATGTTTCCGGTGCTTGGACCGCACGCACTGTCGTCTTGGAACGCTTCCATCACATCTGGGCCGCTGGCGTTATAGCCGGTATACGGATCCTGCCGCAAAGTACAAGATTGTGATGAGCGCCTGGCTCAGTATCCGTGTAATGTTACTCATCACTTACTCAGAGCCTATGAAAACCATGTAGATCACTCATTTATCGTATTGTTCCGAGTTATCCAGAGACTTTGTTTTACGCCCATCGTGGGCAAGGGCAGGTTTCTTCATCTACCTCATTGGATGTAGCCCTATTAGTGGCTCCCACAACATTGCGAACACACCGACCTAGAAAGCCCATCCTTTACGCATTATTAGTTTTTAAACATGTATTCATATTTATACCGAGAGAGATCATCTATAGGGTGCCTATTTAGGATCACCCTATATTCTAGGATTTTTGAAAAAAAAAAAAAAAAACAAATATAAAAAAATTAACATACAGAAAATTAGGCTACAACAGACCCCTCTGAATTATAATATATTGGGAGAAAAGAGGTGCTGCTATATTCTGTCCCTATACATCCCTATCTGTTGTACATCCTGCCTAACGCGGAGGTTGGCACCCTATATCCTGCGCAGTGGCGCCCCCACTGCTCTACAGGACCCTGCCCTGCATCTACGACTATAGGAAGGAAGAATCGATCGTTTGACGGTTGGTTTGTAGACGGAATATCCACCTACTTTCCCTTTGTAGGATATGCTTATCCCAATCTTCTCCCCTTTGTGATTGGTAGATTCTGTCGGTTCCCATAAATTAACAGTTCTCAGGTCTCCATTATGCGTCTTATTGATATGGTTTACCACTGGGGTATCTTTTCTATTAATGGTGTCTCTATGATGTTCACCCAGTCTTCTTCTCAGTTCTCTACTCTAGACCGCATTCACACGTCATTTTGTATACGACTACTGATGAAACGATTTACAGTCATGGCCAAAAGTATTGACACCCCTGCAATTCTGACATAATACTCATTTTCTTCCTGAAAATGATTGCAAACACAAATTATTTGGTATTATCTTCAATTAATTTGTCTTAAATGATAAAACACAAAAAGTATTGTCCTAAAGCCAAATTGGATATAATTCCACACCAAACATAAAAAGGGGGTGGACAAAAGTATTGGCACTGTTGGAAAAATCCTGTGATGCTTCTCTAATTAGTGTAATTAACAGCACCTGTAACTTACCTGCGGCACCTAACAGGTGTTGGCAATAACTAAATCACACTTGCAGCCAGTTGACATGGATTAAAGTTGACTCAACCTCTGTCCTGTGTCCTTGTGTGCACCACATTGAGCATGGAGAGAAGAAAGAAGACCAAAGAACTGTCTGAGGACTGGAGAAACCAAATTGTGAGGAAGCATGAGCAATCTCAAGGCTACAAGTCCATCTCCAAAGACCTGAATGTTCCTGTGTCTACCGTGCGCAGTGTCATCAAGAAGTGTAAAGCCCATGGCACTGTGGCTAACCTCCCTAGATGTGGACGGAAAAGAAAAATTGACAAGAGATTTCAACGCAAGATTGTGCGGATGTTGGATAAAGAACCTCGACTAACATCCAAACAAGTTCAAGCTGCCCTGCAGTCCGAGGGTACAACAGTGTCAGCCCGTACTATCCGTCGGCGTCTGAATGAAAAGGGACTGTATGGTAGGAGACCCAGGAAGACCCCACTTCTTACCCCGAGACATAAAAAAGCCAGGCTGGAGTTTGCCAAAACTTACCTGAAAAAGTCTAAAACGTTTTGGAAGAATGTTCTCTGGTCAGATGAGACAAAAGTAGAGCTTTTTGGGCAAAGGCATCAACATAGAGTTTACAGGAGAAAAATGAGGCATTCAAAGAAAAGAACACTGTCCCTACAGTCAAACATGGCGGAGTTTCCCTGATGTTTTGGGGTTGCTTTGCTGCCTCTGGCACTGGACTGCTTGACCGTGTGCATGGCATTATGAAGTCTGAAGACTACCAACAAATTTTGCAGCATAATGTAGGGCCCAGTGTGAGAAAGCTGGATCTCCCTCAGAGGTCATGGGTCTTCCAGCAGGACAATGACCCAAAACACACTTCAAAAAGCACTAGAAAATGGTTTGAGAGAAAGCACTGGAGACTTCTAAGGTGGCCAGCAATGAGTCCAGACCTGAATCCTATAGATCACCTGTGGAGAGATCTAAAAATGGCAGTTTGCAGAAGGCGCCTTCAAATATCAGGGACCTGGAGCAGTTTGCCAAAGAAGAATGGTCTAAAATTCCAGCAGAGCATTGTAAGAAACTCATTGATGGTTACCGGAAGCGGTTGGTCGCAGTTAGTTTGGCTAAAGGTTGTGCAACCAAGTATTAGGCTGAGGGGGCCAATACTTTTGTCTGGCCCATTTTTGGAGTTTTGTGTGAAATGATAATCTTTATTTTTATATAGCGCTAACATATAATGATCAATGTTTTGCTTTTTGCTTCATTCTCTTTTGTGTTTTTTCATTTAAGACAAATTAAATGAAGATAATAATACCAAATAATTTGTGTTTGCAATCACTTTCAGGAAGAAACGGAGTATCATCTGACAGAATTGCAGGGGTGTGAATACTTTTGGCCATAACTGTATGTGAAAAGTCTTCCCCGTCACATTTCTCGTGAATTCCTTTCCCTGGCACATGGATCCACAGTATTTCCACCCTCCACATCTATAACATCCCTTAATCTGATTCCCCAACCAAGTGGAGTGTGTAGGGTTAGAGGTGAAATGACTGTGGACAATCCTATCCTTAATGGTAATCTGAGGTGAGGTGATCACTGTCCATCTGTAAAATGGACCAATGCCTCTGCACGATCTTAGATCTTTTGTTCCCTTGGTGGATCTTGTGATAAACCTTATGATGTTGTCTTCTTCTTCCCTTTTCTGGAACGGAGTAAGTAACTCTTTCTTTCTCTCTCGACTGAGGATTTATACGCTTCCCTCAAAACATTGTCTGGGTAACCGCGTTCGTGAAAGCGCTCTCTCAAGTCGTCTACTTGTTTTTTGAAAATCATATGGTCCACACAATTTCTCCGAATTCGGAGATACTGACCTTTAGGGATCCCTCTCCTGAGGGGGCCGGGTGATTGGACAGCCACCTATGTACTTGTGATTAATTGCCCCTAACATAGTAAGGCCGAAAAAAGACATTTGTCCATCCAGTTCAGCCTATATTCCATCATAATAAATCCCCAGATCTACGTCCTTCTACAGAACCTAATAATTGTATGCTACAATATTGTTCTGCTCCTGGAAGACATCCAGGCCTCTCTTGAACCCTTCGACTGAGTTCGCCATCACCAACTCCTCAGGCAAGCAATTCCAGATTCTCACTGCCCTAACAGTAAAGAATCCTCCTCTATGTTGGTGGAGAAACCTTCTACAGATGCAGAGAATGCCCCCTTGTGCCCATCACCTTCCTTGGTATAAACAGATCCTCAGCGTGATATTTGTATTGTCCCCTTATATACTTATACATGGTTATTAGATCACCCCTCAGTCGTCTTTTTTTCTAGACTAAATAATCCTAATTTCGCTAATCTATCTGGGTATTGTAGTAGCCCCTCTTCCTCTCTCGATCAAAATATCCAAGAAAGGCAGTCTGGAGGTGTTCATCTCGTATGTGAAGTGTAGGCCCAGATCATTGATGTTCAGACCCACCACAAAAGTACTGAAACTGGCTTCATTTCCTCTCCAGATCACGAACACATCGTCTATGTAGCGTAGCCAAAGTACGATGTTCTCTTCAGCCATAGACGCGGTTTCTACGGATAACCTAGAGCTTGATGCTGATATGTTATTATTCTGTATTGATGTAGAGGCATTATACCCTTCAATCCCCCACAAAAAAGGTATAATGGCTGTGGACTACTATCTTAGAACGCGAGGGTGTCTATTTATTGATCATAACCGTTTTGTTGTTCAGGCTCTGGAGTTCTATCTCTCAAAAAATAATTTTCTTTTTGACAATAAGTACTTCCACCAGCTCAGGGGCACAGCGATGGGGAGCCCTTATGTACGGTAATTTGCTCCTGAGCTGGTGGGAGGCATACGTCATTTTTGGAGAATTTGGTATTTGTGACACTGGGTTGAAGGGTAAAAGCACCCCGACTAAACCCTAAACAGGACATTATATTTTATGTTATAAGTTCTAGAGTCCTGAAAAAGAGAAGTTACCCGTCAGATCAATGGGAACAACTTAACATACGTAAAAAAGACAAACCTAAAAAAAAGCGCATAAAAAAGGGGAGAAGCCAGCGCTGCTTATGGTCAGAACGCAATACATAAAGTGCATGTGCGCATAATAATTTCTAACCCTATTTCAAAATGAGACCTTTAACAAACAATTGATTAATTCTTTGAGCTACCCCACCATGTCACGGCATTCTCATAATGGGGCAGTCCTACTCTATGATTTTTATATTCGCTGTGCCATTAGGGTGTATTAAAAGCAAAACCACATTAAAATCAAATTGTACCTGAGGTGTTTCTGAATCACTCCCATGGCACCAGAAAGGGCAAGCTCAGATAAAGGTCGACCAGGTCCGGACATAGATGTTTCAGGTTCAACCTCCACACTGAGGAGGAAAAGAGACCACATATGAGACTATACTAAAACCCCTCTGTATGGGTACTGTACGATTTTATTTGCACTTTGTTTTTTTGCACTAGCACTTTACATGCACAAGTTGTTTGGCACTTTGGAAATCACTTTTAAAGGTAATAGTAAAGTTTAAGTTTAATAATATTCCAAACCTGCTGATACCATTTAATCTCATCATACCCTCCTCTTGGCCTCTGGATGATGGCTTGAAGGACAAAAGTTGTGAACTATATAAAGTGGGGATATTCCTCTGTAACAAGATCCAAAAGAACTAGAGACTCTCTACAAAACCACAGCCAGGAACACTCCAGAAGACAGCGGCCCATCACGAGGGACACCGATTTGACATTGTACAGGATGTCAGCTTATGGGAACAAGACCCCCAGCTGAAAGAATACCGCTCTGCTGCGTTTACCAAAACTGAACCCATGGATACATTTGGAAAAGACAGGAATGGGATCCATCAGTCACCTGGCTCCTTGGAGATGTTCGGATAAGCCATGTTGTGACCCTCCAGTCACCTGGCCTTGTACCTCAATGGACTATCAGTTTCCTAAGCTCGTCGTTACTGCCTCTCGGTGTGGGTGTCACAGGTTGGGTAGTCGGCCCTGAAAGCACTGAAATAACATCTGCTCTTATCCCGGCGAGTCAGCGGAAGGGTGACATGCTATAATTTGCACCATCTTGGGGTATTTTGCTGGGACTGTGTTGTGCTATCTGCCTGTTTTTGTGGTTCAGTAAAGTATTGCCACACTGTTTTCCCCTCACCCTGTGTTGTCTGAGTAGTATTATGCCCATAGTTATAGGAGAGTGGGTGTTCAGCGGGATGATCCCTGGTCCACGTGTTTTTAGGCTATCGTGTTGCTATACCCACTGACCCCCTCCCACTGTGTCTCCACAACTACTGTACCGGGTGACTGTCCAGAAGGGTTTACTGGAGGCTTGGCCTAGGGACCGACATGATTTTCATAGAATGTTAAGAGTTGGAAGGGACATCAATGGTCCTCGTGTCCACCCCCCCTGCTCAGTGCACCACAAGATTCACTAAACCATCTCAGAGAAATGTCTGTCCATCCTCTATTTGAAGACTTCCATTGAAGGAGAGCTCGCCACCTCTTATTGCATCCTGTTCCAGTGAGTGATACCCTATCTGTTGGCAGTTGTTGCGGATTGCACATGAGATTATGATAGGCCGAACACCTTGGGGTTCCTAAAACAATGGGCAGGCTAGCCTAGCATTTCTGACCCGCAGAAAAGGAACTGAGCGGCACTCGATGTGTTAATCTTCACAGGCAGTAACAGTATAGGAGAAGTCTCCGCATAAACTTCAAGCCACCAGTCTGTGTTTGCAGATGCCGGGTGGTGCTTGGCATATAAAGCAGACAGGCTTTCCAACTTGTTAAATAACAAAAGATGCAGCACTCACCAGATTCTTGCTGAAGATAGTGTCCTTTATTCGCTTAAAGCGATGTGAGACATTATGCGGAGAGGCGGCAGGAAAGAGGATTAGGTGCGGGGGAGAGGAGAAGGACTACGGACCCGTGGAAGCGCATTTTGCGTGAAACGGCCGTAGTCCTTCTCTCCCCCGCACCTAATCCTCTTTCCTGCCGCCTCTCCGCATAATGTCTCACATCGCTTTAAGCGAATAAAGGACACTATCTTCAGCAAGAATCTGGTGAGTGCTGCATCTTTTGTTATTTAACAAGTTAGCCCAGCATTTCTACTGGCCAAAGATGGGGGCCGATGTGGCTGCCTACTGCCGTTCATGCGACTCCTGTCAGAGGTTGGGGAAGGTAGTGCAGCACCTCAAAGCCCTAGTGGTAACTCTGCCTATTATTGATGAGCCTTTCAGAACTGTGGCTGTGGATCTGGTTGGACCACCATCCATTCTAAGCAGCCATAGGAAATGCCTTTTTGTACTGATGGTGGTAGACTTTGCCACCTGGTACCCAGAAGTGTTGGCCTTGACGTCCATTCAGGCCGACAAGGTGGCCACCTGTTGTGAATTCTGTGGTCGAGCTCCCTCCTGGGGTCACAAGTGGTACTGCGGCTTCTGAGTTTCCTTCCTCAGGTGATGAGCTTAAGTCGTTAGTTGCTGCTCTATTTAACTCCACCTAGTGCTTTGATCCTGGCCTCCAGTCAATGTTCTAGTATTGGTCTTGCTTCCTCCTGGATCGTTCCTGTGGCCTATCTTTCCTGCATAAGCTAAGTTCTGCTTGTGTTACTTTTGTTTTGCTATTTTTTCTGTCCAGCTTGCTTTATTGGTTTTTCTTGCTTGCTGGAAGCTCTGAGACGCAGAGGGAGCACCTCCGTACCGTTAGTCGGTGCGGAGGGTCTTTTTGCCCCTCTGCGTGGTTGTTTGTAGGGTTTTGTGTTGACCGCAAAGCTATCTTTCCTATCCTCGGTCTATTCAGTAAGTCGGGCCTCACTTTGCTAAATCTGTTTCATCTGTGTTTGTTTTTTCATCTTAACTCACAGTCATTATATGTGGGGGGCTGCCTTTTCCTTTGGGGAATTTCTCTGAGGCAAGGTAGGCTTGTTTTTCTATCTTCAGGGCTAGTTAGTTTCTCAGGCTGTGCCGAGTTGCATAGGGAGCGTTAGGCGCAATCCACGGCTACCTCTAGTGTGGTTGGATAGGATTAGGGATTGCGGTCAACAGAGTTTCCACGTCTCAGAGCTCGTCCCATGTTAGTAACTATCAGGTCACTTTGTGTGCTCTGAACCACTAGGTCCATTGTGGTTCTGAATTACCTAATCATAACAGCCACCACCTTACTGGAGATTTTCTCCCGAGTGGGTTTTTCCCAGGCAATGCTCACCAATGGGGTGACCCAGTTCATGTTGCAGCTGATATATACTGCTCAAAAAAATAAAGGGAATACTTAAATAGAATATAACTCCAAGTAAATCAAACTTCTGTGAAATCAAACTGTCCACTTTGGAAGAATCGCTGTTTGACAATCCATTTCACATGCTGTTGTGCAAATGGAATAGACAACAGATGGAAATTATTGGCAATTATCAAGACCCCCTCAATAAAGGAGCGGTTCTGCAGGTGGGGACCACAGACCACCTCTCAGCACCAATGCTTTCTGTCTGTTTGGTCACTTTTGAATGTTGGTTGTGCTTTCACACTCGTGGTAGCATGAGAAGGACTCTACAACCCACACAAGTGGCTCAGGTAGTGCAGCTCATCCAGGATGGCACATCAATGCGAGCTGTGGCATGAAAGGTTTGCTGTCTGTCAGTTTAGTGTCCAGAGGCTGGAGGTGCTACCAGGAGACATGGGGGCCGTAGGAAGGCAACAACCCAGCAGCAGGACCGCTACCTCAGCCTTTGTGCAAGGAGGAACAGGAGGAGCACTGCCAGAGCCCTGCAAAATGACCTCCAGCAGGCCGCAAATGTGCGTGTCTGCATAAATGGTTAGAAACCAACTCCATGAGGATGGTCTGAGTGCCAGACGTCCACAGATTGAGTTGTGCTCACAGCCCTACACCGTGCAGGACGCTTGGCATTTGCCACAGAACACCAGGGTTGGTAAATTCACCACTGGTGCCCTGTGCTCTTCACAGATGAAAGCAGGTTCACACTGAGCACATGTGACAGCGTCTGGAGAAACTGTTCAATGGCACACTGAAACAGATGCTTAAGATGTTGGTCAACTCCCATGGGCGTGACTGAGCAGTACCTCCCATACTTGCTATTTGTCTACCAGGAGTTTCCACAGGCCTCAGTAGGTTTCAACCCCTTTTGAGCTCCTGTATGGGCGATGTGTGCTGGGCCCGTGGCTCTGGTGAAAGAACCCTAGGAAGGAAACTTCCATCACTGGAGTGTAAGTCATTGAGTATGTCATGCACTACTGGCACAAGCTGCAAGCCTTGACACAGCTGGTGCATGATGATACCAGGAGCTATAGTACAACCAGAATGCATGTGAGAGGACCTACCAGGTGGGTCTAAAGGTGTGGGTATTGGTCCCCGTACCGCAGGATAAGCTTCAGGTGACCTGGGAAGACCTGTACCTTTTGCACCAGTGGTTCAACACCATAACGTACCTGGTCACTCTGTACCACACCTGGGGAAGGTGGCATTCCTTCCACATGAACATGAGGGCACATCATGAGCGGGAAGGCCTGTGCCCTCCCCATATGCAGCCTGCCAGAAGGAGAGGCAGAGCCTGGGAAAGTGGATGCCATTGCATCATTACCCACCCTCAGGGCCAAGAAACAGGTGATGTCCTTCCTGGGCACTGCCGCATACCATAGGAGGTTCGTTCCCCACCACAGTAGCCTGCCGAAGCCCCTGATGATCCTCACCAAGAAGCTGCCCTCTTCAGTCGATTTGGACCAACAACTGTGAGGTAGCCTTCCTGGCACTGAAGATCACCCTTTGCAGCTTCCCGCTCCTACAGGCAGCTGACTTCACATGGCCGTTTGGAGTACAGACCAACCAGTGACTTTGGCTTTAGTGTTGTGATCAGCCAGGTCGACTTTACAGGCCAGGTACACCCAGTTTTATACCTAAGCCAAAAGCTTTTGCTGTGAGAGGTGGCCTACTCCACAATGGATAATGCATGTCTGGCAGTGGTGTCGTCTCTTCAGCGTCTGCAGCCTTACTTGTATGAACGCCACTTCACTGTGGAGACGGAGCACAACCCTATCAGCTGGTTACCCACATTGTCTGGAATGAAAGGGAGGTTGCTACCCTGGAGCCTTGCATTCCCAAAAATAACACTTCGCCATTCCCAATAAGAAGGGCTATGACCACAGTAACGCCAACAGATTATCCCGGTGTGGGGAGGTGGTGTACAGGCACCCGGGGAACACTGGAAAGTTCTGCGCCCTAGCGGGACGCTGTGTAAATAATATGGGGGATATGATTTCATGCCAATCGACACTATCCTATATGGTTCGAGATAATAGACCTCTGTCAGTGTAAAGCGGAGATAGGACACCTGGCTCAGCTGCATGTGGAAAAGCTCACATGCCCAGCAACCTATCCGGTACCAAGGCCTTTCTGGCAGGATGAAGCTCTGTGGGGAGCCCAAGCTGCTTATCTGCTTAAACTATTCCCCCTCCCCAGATGTACAGGAGCCGTAATTTCATAAGCAGTTACGGAGTTATCGTACGTCTTGGCCGTATACCGGTTACATTTTCAAGATCTGTGGAATGGACCGAATGACCGCCAGGGACTCTACCTGTTCTACCACCCCGGGGTGGGGAAATGCATAGAACGGCTAGTAGAAGGCAGGTGCCAAAGCAGTGTTTTAGTCTCCAAAAGTAAAAGGGGACCGGCCAGATCCGATGGAGCCAAAACCACTCTCGATGACCTTCCGTGGAGACGTTATGATCCATCATAAGTTTGACATTTCAGCTGTCAGACCAGAAGGTAGAGAAACTAGGACCTTCATGGGGGTAGCAAAGGGAGTGACTGGCCAAGAGGTTAATTGCACTTGCGAGGCTGTGGCCCTTGTTGTCTTCTAAGGAGGTCCCACTGTGTATAGCGCTGGAAGAAACCGGAAACTGCGGACACCCCACACCTCCCATACCCCATATGGCTGCCAGTTCCAAGGTCTAACAACCAACTGGTGACTGACTTTGGTATCTGCTTAAAATTACTGTACTACCACCGGTATTTGCAGAACTGACCATTGTATATGTATAACCATTGTGTGTATATAGTGTTTTGTCTAGTGTTCCCTTAAGGCGATTAAATATCCAATTTAAATTTGGGCTGCTCTTATCTCGTTCCACATGTGCGTGTTCTCGGTTTAACATCGCATGCTACTGTGGCTAGTTTTTGGCCCAGTTGACCTTCCGTATGGTGGTGACTGCTCCGTGCTTGTCTGAGCAGTTCTTCCCTCTGCTCCCAAGTAGTCAGGTCAGAGCTGGCAGGAAGAGTTGATATCTCCTGCCAGGTCAGTCGGTTGCTCATGGTATTTATGGCACCGGGCTCGTCTCGGAGCAGTTCCCTCTCCACCCCCCCACCCACCACTATTAGTCAGGGCCAGCTGGTGATGATGATGATGATTGCTTCGGACTTGTGTCTTAGCAGTTCTCTCCCCCAGTAGTCAGGTCAGAGCTGGATGGTGATGGCTGCTCACGTTTGCTGTGACTCCTTTGTCTTTCAGTCCAGAGATCAGTGTATAAAGATCTGGTGAAGTTTCTGCAAAATGACAAGTTTCTTTCCGAAGCTCAACTGAAACGGAAGGTGAGGTTCTCAACGTGACAGCAGCTCCACTCTCCTAAAATCCTCTGTGCTGCTGGGCCCTCTGTCTTGTCCATGGTTGAGCTGTTCTTCTCCGCAGGGGGAATTCACTTTTGAGAATGACTCCCTGGTAGAGGGCGGCCAAATGAATGAATTGCACAATGGGACCACGTTCCAAGAAGTGCGGCAGTACCGGAGCGGCCACCATCTTGTCCGCTTCTACTTCTTGACCCGCGTCTACTCTGCTTACCTGGAGAGCATACTGTCAGATTTCAAGAGCGGCCCCCAACCGGACGTGCTGATCTTAAACTCCTGCATCTGGGATCTGACTAGGTGACCGCCACTACCATGGTGTCCGCCACCGCCGTATTGTTGACAGATCCTCATTGTCCTCCATCTCCTGCAGGTACAATGACCCACAACTGGAGGGCTACAAGACCAACCTGGACCACCTGTTCCTGAGCCTCAAGGAGGTTCTGAGCCCCCAGTGCCTCATCATGTGGAGCATGACCATGCCTGTCGGATTCAGGAATTGTGAAATCCCGGAGGTAAGTGCACCAATGTCCGAGCTGTGGAAAGTGGGGTCTAGATAGAAAATGCAGACCGTGTGGATACAGCAGTTGGAGCAGTGTAGGGGGCACATGTGTATTCTCCCCATGTGACGTCTTTGCTGCTGTTTCCAGAACACTGTGCACAACCTGCGGGAGGACATGGTGGAGGGGAACTTCTTCAGCGCCACTATGGCAGATTTCCACAAGCTGGACGTTCTGGACATGCACTACCACTTCCGTTGCGACCTGCATCTCCGATGCCGTGACGGCATCCACTGGAACCAGGTGGCACATCGGAAGTACACCCAGATCCTGCTGACCCACATCGCACTGGCCTGGGGGGTGGAGCCGCCGAAGGGCGTGATGCCAGAAGGTGCGTGATCCTGCTTATTTTCACAGCATGTTGATGGGTGTTTGCTTTACACTGCTCTCTGTGGTCCGAGGAGCTCGCAATCTAATGTTTCACTCATGGGTAGAGAATCCTGAGAGCTGCAGAGACATAATGGGCTCTGCTACATCTGCCAGTCCTGTTAGTCTGCTCCGTATTTCAGGTTCTCCGCTTCACGCTGCTCCTACACAAGCAGTAGAACCAAGGAGAAATCCCAAGCTGCGCCCTGTAATCAAAGAGCGAGCACCGTGCAGCCAAGGTAAGACTCCATTACTGGCCGCCCCAATTATGTCAGTGTGTGTGCCAGGCAGGGTCCGGTGTGTGTGTGCCAGGCAGGGTCCGATGTGTGTGTGTGTGTGCGTGTGTGTGCCAGGCAGGGTCCGGTGTGTATGTGTGTGTGCCAGGCAGGGTCCGGTGCGTGTGTGTGCCAGGCAGGGTCCGGTGTGTGCGTGTGTGTGCCAGGCAGGGTCCGGTGTGTGCATGTGTGTGCCAGGCAGGGTCCGATGTGTGTGTGTGTGCGTGTGTGTGCCAGGCAGGGTCCGGTGTGTGTGTGTGTGCCAGGCAGGGTCCGGTGCGTGTGTGTGCCAGGCAGGGTCCGGTGTGTGCGTGTGTGTGCCAGGCAGGGTCCGGTGTGTGCGTGTGTGTGCCAGGCAGGGTCCGGTGTGTGTGTGTGTGCCAGGCAGGGTCCGGTGCGTGTGTGTGCCAGGCAGGGTCCGGTGTGTGCGTTTGTGTGCCAGGCAGGGTCCGGTGTGTGCGTGTGTGTGCCAGGCAGGGTCCGGTGTGTGCGTGCCAGGCAGGGTCCGATGTGTGCGTGTGTGTGCCAGGCAGGGTCCGGTGTATGTGTGTGTGTGCCAGGCAGGGTCCGGTGTGTGCGTGTGTGTGCCAGGCAGGGTCCGGTGTGTGCGTGTGTGTGCCAGGCAGGGTCCGATGTGTGTGTGCGTGTGCGTGTGTGTGCCAGGCAGGGTCCGGTGTGTGTGTGTGTGTGTGCCAGGCAGGGTCCGGTGCGTGTGTGTGCGCCAGGCAGGGTCCGGTGTGTGTGTGCCAGGCAGGGTCCGGTGTGTGCGTGTGTGTGCCAGGCAGGGTCCGGTGTGTGTGTGTGTGCCAGGCAGGGTCCGGTGTGTGTGTGTGCGCGTGTGTGTGCGCATGGATCTGCTTATAGTCCAGTCGTCTGTCTGTGCAGGCATTACGTACATGCCGGGCTTCACCTCCTTCGACGACCGCTACATAGACTCCATGTCTGGTGAGTATCGCTGCCTTCTACGTCTTCAGACCTACTCATTATAATTGTCACCGATGCCCTCTCCCTGCCAGGTGTTCTGTACCCCAGGTACTACGGTAACGAGATGTGCATAAACTCAGAAGGTGAGGAACAAACACAAGACGTCTCCCATCTATCCCGCCTCCATCACAATGTCATCTACTCCTGCAGGATGTGTGAATATCCTTCCTTCTCCTCCTCCCCCCCCACCCCCCCTCCACTTTCCTCTCGTCTTTGCTCCTCTCCTGTGATGCGCAGTCATCTCCTCCTTCCCCCTCCTCCTGTGCCGCGCTGGCGTCTCCTCTTCCCCCTCCTCCTGTGCTGCGCTGGCGTCTCCTCCTTCCCTCTCCTCCTGTGCCGCTCTGGCGTCTCCTCTTCCCCCTCCTCCTGTGCCGCGCTGGCGTCTCCTCTTCCCCCTCCTCCTGTGCCGCGCTGGCGTCTCCTCCTCCTCCCCCCTCCTCCTGTGCCGCGCTGGCGTCTCCTCTTCCCCCTCCTCCTGTGCCGCGCTGGCGTCTCCTCCTCCCCCCTCCTCCTGTGCCGCGCTGGCGTCTCCTCTTCCCCCTCCTCCTGTGCTGCGCTGGCGTCTCCTCCTTCCCTCTCCTCCTGTGCCGCTCTGGCGTCTCCTCTTCCCCCTCCTCCTGTGTCCCGCTGGCGTCTCCTCTTCCCCCTCCTCCTGTGCCGCGCTGGCGTCTCCTCCTCCTCCTCCCCCCTCCTCCTCCCCCCTCCTCCTGTGCCGCGCTGGCGTCTCCTCTTCCCCCTCCTCCTGTGCCGCGCTGGCGTCTCCTCCTCCTCCCCCCTCCTCCTGTGCCACGCTGACGTCTCCTCTTCCCCCTCCTCCTGTGCCGCGCTGACGTCTCCTCTTCCCCCTCCTCCTGTGCCGCGCTGGCGTCTCCTCTTCCCCCTCCTCCTGTGCCGCGCTGGCGTCTCCTCTTCCCCCTCCTCCTGTGCCGCGCTGGCGTCTCCTCTTCCCCCTCCTCCTGTGCCGCGCTGGCGTCTCCTCCTTCCCCCTCCTCCTGTGCCGCGCTGGCGTCTCATCCTTCCCCCTCCTCCTGTGCCGTGCTGGCGTCTCCTCTTCCCCCTCCTCCTGTGCCGCGCTGGCGTCTCCTCCTCCTCCTCCTCCCCCCTCCTCCTGTGCCGCGCTGGCGTCTCCTCTTCCCCCTCCTACTGTGCCGCGCTGGCGTCTCCTCCTCCTCCCCCCTCCTCCTGTGCCGCGCTGGCGTCTCCTCCTCCTTCCCCCTCCTCCTGTGCCGCTCTGACGTCTCCTCTTCCCCCTCCTCCTGTGCCGCGCTGGCGTCTCCTCCTTCCCCCTCCTCCTGTGCCGCGCTGGCGTCTCCTCCTCCTCCTCCTCCTCCTCCCCCCTCCTCCTGTGCCGCGCTGGCGTCTCCTCTTCCCCCTCCTACTGTGCCGCGCTGGCGTCTCCTCCTCCTGTGCCGCGCTGGCGTCTCCTCCTCCTTCCCCCTCCTCCTGTGCCGCTCTGACGTCTCCTCTTCCCCCTCCTCCTGTGCCGCGCTGGCGTCTCCTCCTTCCCCCTCCTCCTGTGCCGCGCTGGCGTCTCCTCCTTCCCCCTCCTCCTGTGCCGCGCTGGCGTCTCCTCCTTCCCCCTCCTCCTGTGCCGCGCTGGCGTCTCATCCTTCCCCCTCCTCCTGTGCCGCGCTGGCGTCTCATCCTTCCCCCTCCTCCTGTGCCGTGCTGGCGTCTCCTCCTTCCCCCTCCTCCTGTGCCGCGCTGGCGTCTCATCCTTCCCCCTCCTCCTGTGCCGTGCTGGCGTCTCCTCTTCCCCCTCCTCCTGTGCCGCGCTGGCGTCTCCTCCTCCTCCCCCCTCCTCCTGTGCCGCGCTGGCGTCTCCTCTTCCCCCTCCTCCTGTGCCGCGCTGGCGTCTCCTCCTCCTTCCCCCTCCTCCTGTGCTGTGCTGGCGTCTCCTCTTCCCCCTCCTACTGTGCCGCGCTGGCGTCTCCTCCTCCTCCCCCCTCCTCCTGTGCCGCGCTGGCGTCTCCTCCTCCTCCCCACTCCTCCTGTGCCGCGCTGGCGTCTCCTCCTCCTTCCCCCTCCTCCTGTGCCGCGCTGGCATCTCCTCCTTTTCTACTAACCGTGTTTTCTGTGTTTCAGCCGTTTCGCCCTTTGTGACCGATAGCCCGTTACTGAGCACCAACATAACCCCCGGCTATTTCCGCCCCCCGCCAGGTAATGGCCCCACAGTCGGTGACTACAAGATCAGCGGCTGCTGCAGTGCGGAAAATAAGTATTTGATACTCTGCTGATTTTGCCCGTTTTCCACCTACAAAGAATGGAGAGATCTGTAATTTTTATCGTATGTTCACTTCACCTGTGAGAGACGGAATCTAAAAATAAAATCCAGAACATCACATTGTAGGATTGTTACATAATTAATTTGCATTTTATTACATGAAATAAGTATTTGATCACCGACCAACCAGCGAGAATTCTGCTCTCACAGACCTGTTAGTTTTCCTGTAAGAAGCCTCCTACTCCGCACTCATTACCTGGATTAATTGTACCTGTTTGAATTGGTTACCTGTACCTGTCCTCATACTCCAACCTCTCCACCATGGCCAAGACCAAACATCTGTCAAAGGACACCAAGGAAAAAATTGTAGACCTGCCCATGGCTGGGATGGGCTACAGGACAAAGGGCAAAACGCTTGATGAGAAGGCAACAACTTTTGGCGCAATTATTAGAAAATGGAAGAAACAAATGACTGTCAATCTTCCTTAGTCTGGGGCTGCATGCAAGATCTCACCTCGTGGGGTAAGGATGATTCTGAGACGGCTCAGGGATCAGCTCAGAACTACACGGGAGGACCTGGTCAATGGCCTGAAGAGAGCTGGGACCACAGTCTTAAACATTACCGTTAGTAACACACTACGCCGTCATGGAATAAAATCCTGCAGGGCACACAAGGTCTCCTGCTCACACCAGCACATGTCCAGGCCTGTCTGAAGTTTGACAATGACCATCTGGGTGATCCAGAGGAGACATGGGAGAAGGTCATATTGATCAGATGAGACTAAAATACAACTTTTTGATATCGACTCCACTCTCCGTGTTTGGAGGAAGAAGGATGAATACAACTCACAAGAACACCACACCAACCGTGAAGCATGGTGGGGGAAACATCATACTTTGGGGATGCTTTTCTGCAAAGGGAACAGGTCGACTGCACTGTATTGAGAGGAGGATGGGTGGGGTCATGTATTGTGAGATTGTGGCCAACAACCTCCTTCCCTCAGTAAGAGCATTGAAGATGTGTCATGGATCAGTCTTCCAGCATGACAATGACCAAAGCACACAGCCTGGGCAACTAAGGAGCTGCTCCGTAAGGGGCATTTCAAGGTCCTGGAGTGGCCAACACCGTTTACAGAACTGAATCAGTAGAAAATCTTTGGAGGAGCTGACATTCATTGTTGCCCAGCGACAGCCCCTAAACCTAGAAGATCTGTATGGAGGAGGGGGCCAATATCCCTGCTGCAGTGTGTGCAAACTTGGTCAAGAACCACAGGAAACGTCTGACCTCTCTGTAACTGCAAACAAAGGTTTCTGGACCAAATATTAATTTCTGTTTTTCTATTGTATCAAATATTTATTTCCTGCAGTAAAATGCTAATTAATTATGTAACAATCCTACAATGTGATTTTCAGTTTTTTATTTTTACATTTAATCTCTCACAGGTGAAGTGAACCTACGATTATAATTATAGACCTCTCCATTCTGTGTAGGTGGGAAATGTGCAGAATCGGCAGAGTATCAAATACTTATTTTACCCACTGTATGTGAAAGGGAAGGAGGCGAATAGTATCGGTGTCACTACTACTCCCCGACTACTATCACTCCCATCACTGTGTTTAGTGGCGTCACCACCGGTAGCGTTATGGGTACTCGTAATACCAACAATCCCACTACCTGGAAGTTGTGTATGGGTTGGTCGGTCTTTCCTCTGCACACCTTGGTCGCTTCTCCCTTGCTCCGGACCCCTCCGTCCATCTCTATCACTTGAGATCCATTGCTCCATCCTCTGAACCTCTTGGCCAGGAACCTCTCCCTTCTTCCACACACCTCGGCAGGTCCTTCTGACCCCATCAGTGCTTACTATGGACCCCTCAGTTGGTCTCTTCTCCCTACCTGCAGACCGCTTTGGTGTGTCCTTGCTCGTTCAGGCAGGCGGTCTCTTGGGTCAATTCTTCCTCCAGACCCCTCAGCCGGTGCGTCCACCTCATACTACAACTCTTCCTTTTTTTTTCCAGGTCCTTCTATGACCCGCGCTCCGTTCAGTATAAGGAACTTCAATCTCCAACACCAGGCGCCATCCATGACTTTTGACTCCTTTTCCTCCCGTGTTCAGCACCCACAAGAAAACTGGAATATGAGGGTGACGCCTCGGCGGGTCCGGGCGCGGAGGGAAGTCTGGATGCACCCGTACTCCCGACCGCAGCACCACAGGATGTACTGACCTCAGCCGAGGGCCGGCGACACATCTGCGGGCTCTCCTGTGTCAGCCAGGCCACACTTACTTGGAATATGCTGCTGTTTTGGTTTTTTTGCACTTTTTTTCCCTCCAGTGAATGTGTCCTCGTTTCTTGTACTGAAAGTCTCAGGAAAATTTCTATAAAGTGTTGATAAAGTGTTCACGCCTTGGGGGGTCTCCGCACTATGAAGGATTTATTAACCCCTCAGACGAGCCGTGAATGGTTTTGTATCAGGTTTTTGTTACTTTGCACTTTCTATGTTGGGTCAGTAATGTGTGGGGTCAGCCGGTGAACGGTCTGCCCTCCCCCCGGGTGTGGCTGTACTGAGGGACTGGTCTGTGTATGGGGGGGGCTGAGCCCTCACCCTATGGTCCGGGGTATTATTACAGATGTTTCTTTTGTACTTTTCTAGTTTTTGTTACATTTATCACCATTCTGGTTTTGAAATTAAAATTTTCCCAATCTGGAAACTCTGAGGCTTTAATTTACAATCCCTTCCCAGTGGCGGACCACAGATCCCAGCCACATGCTATGATCACATTGCTTATCCAATCTCCTGTGTCTTCCCTCCATGCCATGCGAATGACCCATTGTAGACCAACACAGCAGATCCGCAGAAGGAGGCGTCTGTGATCTGGTGTCGAGGGAGACACCGAGAGCCGACCAGAAATCACTAAGGTACAGGAGGAGAGATTCGTATCACTGAGGATGTTGGCCTCTCTGATATAAACCTAGGAAATTCCTCCAGCACACGAAGTGCTGAGAGGGGTTAATCAGCCATGTTTAGTGCTAGGATGATTGAGCAGCTGTAGGGTGTGAGGGTCCAGGATAAATACCCAGCCTTCTAGAGCATTCAGTGTGGGGTGGGCCTGGATGGGCAGCTCTGGAGCTTGTTTGTTCCTGAGCGGGTGGCTCCCTGTAGGAACATGGACTGTGCCATATCTTATGTTTTTGTTTTCCCATGTTTGCTTTGCCAATGCTGCACTGGTTTATGCAGGACCTTTTTATTTAACCCCTTCCTGACATTCGATGTAAATATTCGGCACTGCAGGAGCTGCGTTCCCGCAAGCCGCCGTGTGTATATATGGCGCAGTAATCACGCGGACTCATGCTGATTACTGCTGCAATAGAGTGCAGGTGTCAGCTCTATGTGAGCGCGGATATCCTACAGCGACGTCCATGATCGCGGGCGTTCAACCCCTCTGACACTGCTGTCAGTAGTGACAGCGACATCGCGGGACATCTGCTCCCACCGGCAAAACGTGATGCGATTGTGTTTTGCCGATGGTCTCCATGATGACCCTGGGCTGAAAGTTGGTCGCGGGGCCATCTAGGGATGGTGGCCTATCAGCTCATGCTCAGAGCAAGGTGGAAATATAACCCTTAAAACATACGTTTAATAAAGAATCTAAAAAGGCACTTAAATGGACATAAAGTGTCAATAATACATGGATTACTGTTTTGATAACCCGTGTCCTTAAACAGTGGAAATAAAACTCTGATAGAACGCCACTCCCTAGGTCTTTTTGGTTTGCCACCATGGGCTTCTGACCATCCTCCAGCATCTGTACCTCTTCTAAACCGCTTTGGCCTCCTGATGAACCACCTAAGGAGAAGCGCGTCGAGGCAGAGGCATATAGGCAGTGTGTTTTAACTTGCATCTTGCCGATTGTCCTGCATTCCTTCCCCACCTGTAGTCTAGGCACTTAATGTCTAGTCTAGCAGAAAAAATAAGGAGGCGCACACAGCTAAGAGGAGGACGAGGTGCAAGCTGAACCGGGATAATGTAGAAGAAAAGTCAAACAGCTGCACTCTCAATTCGTGTTGCCAGTGAATCATTTAATACGTAGAATATTAACACCATACAAAATGATTTTGGATGAATAAGCTACAGAATCAAGTAACGTATGTGACGTTTCAACCCTTTGGACGGTCTTTCTGAAACAACGCTAGCTGTAGATTCAATATGGCCCACAAGGAAATTAGGTGCTGTAGACAAGCAATGAGATGGTGAAATGGTGTCCTAGAGCTCGTATCCTTTATTTGTGAAAATCTGAAATTTGGTGAAAATTTAGCAATTTTCCAAGTTTGAATTTTCATGCCCTTAAATCAGAGGCATATCGTGCAAAATAGTTAATACGTAACATGTCTACTTTACATCAGCACACTTTTGGAAACAATAAATACCCAAAAGTGACACCATTCTAAAAACTGCACCCCTCAAGGGGCCCCAAACCACATTCAAGAAGTTTATTAGCCCTTCAGGAGCTTCGCAGGAATTTTTGGAATGTTTAAAAAAATTTTAAAAAAATAACATTTAACTTTTTTCACAAAAAATTGACTTCCGATCCAAATTTTCCAGGACGTCCCTCCTGCCGGCACCATCAGGAGGTTGCCCTTCTTATCCCTGATCGGGACAGGAAGAGGTGAAAAGGCCTCTCCCTCCACCATCCCTCAGTGATTCTCCTGTCCCTGTCAGAAGAGTGGACCTGTCATCTCCCAACGCGCCGGAGCTCCTGATGCCGGACGCAGGAGGATTGGGACAGGGTCCTCGTCATCTTTCCGCTTCCTCCTGCAGGAGGTCTGGAGGCTGACACCCCACCAAACAAAGGGGTCCCTCAGCCTGTCCAGGTGAGCGGGGGCTCCTCGAGTGAGGGGCTCACGTGGCTCATCCCTACACGTGGCTCCGACACATACTGAAGATTCAGAGGCACTTCCGGTTACAGTGGATGATGCGCAGGCCTCTAGTACCTGGCGTAAGTTCCACCTTGGAACACACTTCTAGAAGATTTGACTAAAAAACAGCGCCAAATCCTAATTTTAAAGGGAACTGCCTTTTGACAATTTAGATAGAAAACAGGTGAGAAAATACTATTTAAAGTATGGACAGGGGTGAGCTGAGATTCCCAGGGAATATAGTCAGCCATCTATGGAAGGTCAAACCACTGGGCGGTCTGATACCTTCTGAAACCCCGCTACAAGTGAGTTTCTGGGAGTTTGGGGTCTCATACTGTCTGTCATCTAGGGTATGATTCATGGTACCTTCCTTTGAAGGAAGCCCCTAAAAGGTCCATGACACCATTCGCACCCAGAAAGAAAGGAAAGAGATGTGCCACGTGTAATACTAAACCGCCGGACACGTATGGGAAACGGCTATGCCCAGAGTGTATTGCCAAGGGGGTTAACTATGAACACCCCTCATTTGTGACCGATATAAGGACCATAATAAGAGAGGAGGGTCAGAATCCCGTCACGGAGTTCGCTACTCCACAATCCTCCCAGATGGCTCCCAGGCAAAAAGACCACGATGGGAGATGAAATCCAGTTCAGAAGGGGAGGAATTATCAGACTACACTGACCCTGAACGAAAGGGAAGAATTTATCACAAGTCCCCCAGAGGAAAAGAAGTACCTAGTCTCTTGAGAAGATGCTGATGCTCCATTATCGGCCGTCAGGAATACTATGAAGATGGAGGATTCCCACCAGCCCTCCTCAATACAGGATGAAATGTTTCGGGGTTTAAGAAGCCGTATGAACAAAGTGTTCCCCGTCAATAACCATATTAAAGCCATGATCCTGGAGGAGTGGAAAAGACTGACAATCCCAAGAAGCTTCAGATCACGTCTACCTTTTGAGTCAGGGGATCCAGCACTCTGTGAACAGCCGGCTTCTTTATCTTACCTTTTGTGGCTTCCCCTCCTTGTGGAGTGTCAGTGACTGCCTTCTGGACATCTGTCAGGTCAGCAGTCTTCCCCATGATTGTGGAGCTACTGAAACAGACTAAGGGACCTTTATAAACACTTAGGAGCCTTTACAGGTGATTATTGTTAATTATTCTAATTTACTGAGATAATGACTTTTGGGTTTTCATTGGCTGTAAGCCATAATCATCAACATTAACAGAACTAAACACGTGAAATAGATCACACTGTGTGTAATGACCCTATATAATATAGGAGATTCACTTTTTGTATTGAAGAACTGAAATAAACTCACTTTTTGATGATATTCTAATTTTATGAGAAGCTCCTGTATACTGTAACTAGTGATCTCACAGTTGTAACTAACAAGAAGGCAGCGTTGGGGTGGTCTTAAACCCCTTCATGACATGTGCGGCGCATGTTGGGTCTCCCCCTTTGATGTGGGCTCTAGAGCTGAGCCCACATCTTTTCCAGCACATGTCATACGTCCCTAACAGCCGCAGGTGGAATCACGATCCACCTGCGGCTGTTAACATGTGAAATACGACGGTGAATCTGACAGCGGTATTCAACACAATAGCGCCTGTAGTGCGTCACAAACCCCTCCCATCTGTGCCAGTGTCACATGAGCATGGGTCGCCGCTGGGTTGGCATGACAACCCGTGGTTTAAATTAGATTGATGTGGTTGTCATAGCTGGATAGCGAAGAGCACCGCCCAGCGGTCGGTGCTGTTAGCAAGTGAGCATATCTGCTAACACAGGATGATCGCAGCTTCTAGTCTCCCATGGAGACTGATGACTGTGTAAAGTAGAAAAAAATGTTTTTAAAAATATTATTAAAATAAAAAATGTATAATAATTTAAATTAACCCCTTCAAAATAAAACACTGAAAAAAAAAATAATACACACCTGGTATCACTGTGTTCAGAATCGCCTGATCTTTTTATCCGATAGGTAAACGGTGTAACACAAAACAAAAAATCCAAACTCTAGAATTCCGTTTTATTTATTTATTTTTATTTCCTCAACATTGCACTAAAGTGCAATAACAGGAGATCTAAAGATGGAATCTGCACCAGAATGGTATCCATAAAAATATCAGCTCGGCACGCAAAAAATAATTCCTCACCCAACCTAAGATCACGAAAAATGGAGACTCTACAGGTCTCGGAAAATGACGCAATGTTTTTTTTTTTTTCCCCTAACTTTTGGGGGATTTTTTGTCACCACTTAGATAAAAAAAGAACCTAGACCTGTTTGTTGTCTATGAACTCATAATGACCTGGAGAGTCATAATGGCAGCTCAGTTTCAGCATTTGGTGAACGTGGTAAGAAGAAAAATTATCAAACTTCACTTTTATTGCAAATTCACCTCGCTTGAAATTTTTTCCAGTACATGATGTTAGGAGTCGAGTTTCTTGTGCTGCACAGGGGGAATCTCGATCCGTGTCTGCTGCGGTCTCCCATTCGGTATCGGCCGCAGTGGGCTCTGCTCAGCGGAGACGTCGCTCCCAGCGTCTCGCTGGGGCTGATTCGGTGCATAGGGTCACTACTGCCTTTTCTGGCTTTCCTATGGTACCCTGCACTGATCTGCGGTGAGCGAGCCTCTCTGGGACTAAGTCCTTGTTTACTCACACTGAGCATGCCCAGGGCAGGGTCTCCCATTGGAGGTCGAGGGCCACCTGTTCGGTCACATGCTCAGGTGCTGCAGTACATTCCATTGGTCCTTCTGGAAGGTCCTGAAAGGGCAAAACATGCTCAGGTACTGCAGCACTTTCCATTGGTCCTTCTGGAAGGTCCTGAAAGGGCAAAAACTTCAGTAGCAGCTTCCTGTGCTGCAACTATATACACTGCGCATGACCACACGGCCATGCGCTAGTATTGTCTTATGTTATGTGCTTTGCGCCAGTGTGGTCACATGTATGTGTGTTCAGGGACCCGGCTGAAATAAGCCCCTAGAATGCTGGCTCCTCCGGCGAGGAGTTTTGTGTATTTGCGTGACCACTGACTGCTCTCTGTTTGGGCAGTTAGCCTGTGCCTCTGTGGAGTCTAACAGGGCACAGTGCTTTCCTTTCACGGCTACTCAGTGAATTAATTGAGTTAGTCTATACCGCCATATAGCTCCGCCGTTTGCTAGCAGCAGCTACTCCTGCACGGTGGACCCCGGGCTGCGAACGCACCAATATCAATAAACATCTCTATTTACTCGGTGCGTTCCGCTAGCCCTAACAGAATACTAGCGCCAGGGTCTGGCTAGTAAATGGTGGACATTCAGCAATCTTTGCGGTATATCCAGCAGCTGGAGGGTAGGTTGGCGGCTCTCGAGAGCTCAACCTCAGCTGTGGATGTTACCGCAGTTGCTGTACAGGCTGCTAGCGTGGCTGCAGCAACCTTGTCCACTGCCACCCCTGTTCCGACGTTATCTCGCCTCCCGCTGCCAGAAAAATTTTCTGGAAATAGCAAAACTTGTAGGGGATTCGTGAGTCAGTGCTCTATTCACCTCGAGCTCCTGGCTGCACGTTTTCCTACAGAGCGGGCTAAGGTGGGATTTATTGTGTCTCTTTTGTCGGACAGGGCGTTGGAGTGGGCTACGCCGCTGTGGGAGCGTGGTGATCATGTGGTGCAGAGTGCTCCGTTGTTACTGAGCACTCTGAAAAAGGTCTTTTTAGGACCTCAAGTCACCCATGACACAGCGCTCCAACTACTGGCATTAACTCAGGGTGAGTCCTTGGTCAGCCATTTTTCCGTCCGCTTCCGTACTTTAGCTTCCGAGCTGGATTGGTCGGATAAAGCCCTTATCCCCATATTTTGGAGGGGCCTGGCTGACCACATTAAGGACGCTCTGGCCACTAGGGAGATTCCTGCCACACTGGAGGAGTTAATAACTGTCTCTACTCGTATTGACCTCCGTTTTAACGAGCGGAGGTTGGAGCGAGCCCAGTGTAGGCAGAGGTTTCGGCTGGCTCCCACCTTCGCCAAACCTTTGGAATCTCCAGTCCAGGCATCCGAGTCACATGAGGCCTTAGAGGTGACACGAGCGGGATCCAAGTCTCAGTCTGCCCGTGCACATAAGGTCCGTCATGTTTGCCAGCAGTCAGGACACCTTGCCTCCAAGGGTCCTCAGCGGTCGGGGAAACGTCAGCGTCTAGTGGCAGTTGGAGGAGGTACACTAGACACGGCGACGTTTGCCTCAAAGTTGTCCTTCAAGGGGACAATTACCATAGGCCCATCCACTCTTATGGTCGAGCTATGCGTGGATTCTGGGGCAGAGGGTAACTTTATGTCTTCCGCTTTTGCCCAGCGTCACGCAATACCCTTGGTGATGCTCGCCAAGCCAGTAACCGTTCGAGTGGTAAATGGGTCAACACTACCTTCACATATTACCCACCAAACCATTCCTTTCACGCTATCTGTGTCTCCATCACATCAGGAGATAATCTCCCTATTAGTCATTCCTGAGGGAATTGATGAGGTCCTGTTGGGGATACCATGGCTTCGCTACCATTCTCCTCATATTGAGTGGTCCTCTGGGAGAATTTTGGGATGGAGTAAATCCTGCGAGGGTAGATGTCTGAGGGAGTGCGTTCAGGTTGCTACTACACAGGTACCCGCAGATCTTTCCTCTCTCCCCAAGCACTATTGGCCCTATGCAGACGTGTTCTCCAAAAGAGCTGCGGAGACCCTTCCGCCTCACCGCCCCTATGACTGTCCTATTGACCTCTTGCCTGGTGCTGAGCCTCTCCGGGGTCGAGTCTATCCGTTATCTCTCCCGGAGACGGAGGCAATGTCCCAGTACATCCAAGAGAATCTGGCAAGAGGATTCATTAGGAAGTCAGTGTCACCGGCAGGGGCAGGGTTCTTCTTCGTACAGAAGAAGACTGGAGACTTACGTCCATGCATAGACTACAGGGGTCTTAACGCCATCACCGTTAAGAACAAGTACCCACTACCCCTGATATCTGAGCTGTTTGATAGGCTACGGGGAGCGAGGGTATTTACAAAGTTAGATCTGCGGGGTGCTTACAACCTGATTCGCATCCGTGAGGGGGATGAATGGAAGACGGCTTTTAACACCAGGGATGGGCACTATGAATATCTGGTGATGCCCTTCGGGCTCTGTAATGCCCCAGCCGTTTTCCAAGACTTTGTGAACGACATCTTCCGGGATATGCTCACCACCTCGGTCGTAGTCTATCTGGATGATATTCTCATCTCTCCAGATATTGACTCCCATCGGAGAGATGTTCACAAAGTCTTCGACCTCTTACGGGCAAACTCCCTCTACGCCAAGTTGGAGAAGTGTGTGTTTGAGCAGGAGTCCTTGCCTTTCCTTGGTAATATCATCTCTGCCCAGGGTTTGGCTATGGATCCTGCCAAGCTACAGGCTGTAATGGACTGGCAGGAACCCCATTCTCTTAAAGCGGTGCAGCGCTTTATGGGGTTCATTAATTACTATCGCCAGTTCATTCCACACTTCTCAACTTTGGTAGCTCCCTTGGTTGCCCTCACCAAGAAGGGAGCAAATCCCAAGTTGTGGTCAGAGGAGGTCTCCAAAGCCTTTCTCTCGATCAAGTCACACTTCGCTAGCGCTCCCATCCTACATTTTCCCCGATGTTGATAAGCCATTTATCTTGGAGGTGGATGCCTCATCCGTTGGTGCTGGAGCATTCCTTTTCCAAAAGGATGCTCAAGGTCGGAAGCATCCTTGCTTCTTCTCCAAGACCTTCACACCAGCGGAGAGGAATTATTCCATCGGGGACAGGGAGTTGCTGGCCATGAAGTTGGCTTTTTCGGAGTGGAGACATCTCTTGGAGGGAGCTCGCTTTCCCTTCCAAGTCTTCACTGACCACAAGAACTTGGTGTATCTGCAAACGGCCCAGCGGCTGAATTCTCGCCAGGCTAGATGGTCCCTGTTCTTCTCCCGGTTCCATTTTACTCTCCATTTCCTCTCCGGGGAGAAGAACGTTCGTGCTGACGCTCTCTCCCGCTCCGTGGTGTCATCGGAGGAGGAGGAGCCTCGGCTTATTGTCCCTTCTGAGAGCCTGAGAACTGTAGCTCTGGTTTCGCTAGAGTCTGTGCCCCCGAGCAAGACTTTCATACCAGCTAACTTGCGACCGGAGGTTCTCTCTTGGGCTCACTCCTCCAGAGTGGGTGGGCATTTTGGGACCAAGAGGACATCTGAGCTTCTGGCGAGAACATACTGGTGGCCGTATATGGCCCGAGATGTCAAGGACTATATTCAGGCGTGCGTTTCTTGCGCCCAGAATCGGTCTCCTCGGCAACGGCCTGCTGGGTTGCTTTACCCTCTACCAGTGGCAGACAGGCCCTGGGAGATGGTCGGGATGGACTTTGTGGTGGGTCTACCCAAGTCACGTGGCTGCTCCATTATTTGGGTTGTCACCGACCATTTCTCCAAGATGGTGCATTTGGTGCCGCTTCCTCGGTTACCCTCAGCACGGGCCTTGGCGGTGTTGTTCATTAAACACGTTTTCCGATTGCATGGTATGCCTGATAAGATTGTCAGCGATCGGGGTCCCCAGTTCGCATCTCGGTTTTGGAGAGAGCTCTGCCGTTTACTCAGCATAGAGTTAAACCTCTCCTCTGCATACCATCCCGAGACGAATGGGTTGGTGGAGAGAACCAACCAGACTCTGGTGACATATTTGCGACATTTCGTCTCTGCTAGGAAGGATGACTGGGCATCTTTGCTACCTTGGGCGGAATTTGCCCTGAACAACACCGTAGCCGATTCCACTGGTCAAACTCCTTTTCTCCTTAATTACGGCCAGCATCCGCGTGTCCCTGTGCCCATGCCCGTGTCATCCACCGATTCTAGGGTGGCAGACTGGGCGGTGGAGGCACGTGACATCTGGGACCGCACACAGGATGACATCCGGGCCTCCAAGGAGAGAATGAGGGTTTCGGCTGATACACACCGGCGCCCCGCTCCGGTCTTTGCTCCTGGCGACTTAGTGTGGCTCTCCGCCCGTAACATCAGGCTGCGAGTTGAGTCCACTAAGTTTGCTCCTCGCTACATTGGCCCGTTTAAGGTTCTGGAACAGGTCAACCCTGTGGTCTACCGTTTGGCTATTCCTCCACGCCTTGGTATCACCGATACTTTCCACGTTTCCCTCTTAAAGCCCGTTCATTTGTCCCGGTTTTCCGAGTCATCTGCTGGGACATCGGGTTCATCCACGGATGAGTTTGAGGTGAATGCTATTGTGGGGTGCAAGGTGGTACGTGGCAAGAAATTTTATCTGGTGGACTGGAAGGGTCACGGCCCAGAGGATAGAACCTGGGAGCCTGTGGAGCACATTCGGGCTCCGCTGCTTATTGCGGCTTTTGAGCGTAGTGAGGCTCAAGGAGGGGGGGGGGGGGTAATGTTAGGAGTCGAGTTTCTTGTGCTGCACAGGGGGAATCTCGATCCGTGTCTGCTGCGGTCTCCCATTCGGTATCGGCCGCAGTGGGGTCTGCTCAGCGGAGACGTCGCTCCCAGCGTCTCGCTGGGGCTGATTCGGTGCATAGGGTCACTACTGCCTTTTCTGGCTTTCCTATGGTACCCTGCACTGATCTGCGGCGAGCGAGCCTCTCTGGGACTAAGTCCTTGTTTACTCACACTGAGCATGCCCAGGGCAGGGTCTCCCATTGGAGGTCGAGGGCCACATGTTCGGTCACATGCTCAGGTGCTGCAGTACATTCCATTGGTCCTTCTGGAAGGTCCTGAAAGGGCAAAAACTTCAGTAGCAGCTTCCTGTGCTGCAACTATATAAACTGCGCATGACCGCACGGCCATGCGCTAGTATTGTCTTATGTTATGTGCTTTGCGCCAGTGTGGTCACATGTATGTGTGTTCAGGGACCCGGCTGAAATAAGCCCCTAGAATGCTGGCTCCTCCGGCGAGGAGTTTTGTGTGTTTGTGTGACCACTGACTGCTCTCTGTTTGGGCAGTTAGCCTGTGCCTCTGTGGAGTCTAACAGGGCACAATGCTTTCCTTTCACGGCTACTCAGTGAATTAACTGAGTTAGTCTATACCGCCATATAGCTCTGCCGTTTGCTAGCAGCAGGTACTCTTGCACGGTGGACCCCGGGCTGCGAACGCACCAATATCAATAAACATCTCTATTTACTCGGTGTGTTCCGCTAGCCCATAACACATGATATGGTAAAACCAATGGTGTCGTTCAAAAGTACAACTCGTCCCGCAAAAAAAAAAAAGCCACCACATGGCCATATTGACGGAAAAATAAAAAACTTATGTCTGTTAACCCTGGAATCGCGTCCGTTAAAATGCCACTGCCAATGATGGTGTAGTCGTATTTTGTGTTGAATTAATTTTATGTATATGCACAGGGAGAGGATCGCCCTTGTCCCGTCCCTTGTCCTGTCCCTTGTCCCGGCCCAGTCCTTGTCCCTGCTCTGGCCCTTGTCCTGGTCCTTGTTTCAGCCCTTGTCCTTTTCCCGATCCTATCTTTCTTAAAGAAGACATGGAACCAATACATGTACAGTGTTTTACATGACACCCCGATATTAGTGTGTTTTCGCACATCATTGGTGGTCTTAGTATTTCTATGTAGCTGCATCGTGGGCTCCAAGAATGATTGTATCTGATGGGCCCAAAGTGCTCCACAGAAGCTGAGCGGGGCCTGTGCTAAGCTAGAAAAAAAGGGGCTTTAAAATGTTAGTATGGTTTGTCATGATGGCATCTACCAAAGAGCTCCAAGGTGGCCCCAAGGTCTCCAGGACAATCTGGAGTGGTCATGTATGTTATATGTTATATGCCGGGGAAGGTCCCGGCCGGCCGTGAGAACATTACAGACTAGCATCCGTCCTGGGTGCAGAGGGGAATTCACCATAAGTCCCAGCAGTTACTGGCAGCGGCCGGGCATTTCCAGAGGTACTTTCCTTTCCTCCGGGCTTTGATACATGTTCCTCTCCTGACTTCTGTGAAGACAATAACTTTTACTCTGCTCTCAGAACTTTTAAAGGCAAGAAAGTCAAGAATAATTTGTGCTATAACGAAACCTAAGATAAGACGATGGACACTCGCGTCTTCGTGTAAATCACCTGAGGAGGAGCATCGCCACACAAGGAGCATAGACTGTACAGTGCTTTGTGTAACTAATTCATCCATCACAACCAGAGTTGTAGACAATAGGTCTGAGGTCCAGCGTAATATTCGTCTGGACCCTCTGATCTGCTCTAACCCACCTGTATTCTGTATACATAAGGGACAAACACAAAGCCCTTCAAAGGCAACAAAAACGCAACCTTCTACCCAAGGAGAAGCTCTCCGAACATAAAAGGTCAGTTATGATGCCACCATGCCAGTTCCTCAAGTGGAGGGCAGATGGAAAGTCTTTACCATTCGATGGCTGATAACATCCATCACCTGGTTAATCTCCCATCAATAAAGGATCTACTTCAGTCCTGAGAGACTTTTCATAGGGTCACATCCTCCCTAATGGAAAAATCCAATAATCTCACAGCTTCTCCAAGAATTCAACCACATGGAAGCATTGGAGGAAGGTCCAGGCATGTATTCTACAATCTTGGTGGTTCTTAAGCCAGGAGGCAGCTTGTGTTTGATGGATATTGCATACCTCCACATCTTTTTAGTCAACTCCATCAGTAACATTTGATGTTTTCATAACCATCAATTTGTGAGATTCTGTTTGGAAATTTCTGCACATGGCAATTCCTAGGTAGGCTTAAGTCCTTCATCTTTAGGTCACTCCATGTTTTCTATCACCTGTTTAGAGCCTCATCTCATGTTGTTCTTCCCTATTTCACCGGACACACCACACATCTCCTGACCTGTCCTAATTCTCCACCATGCGGTCACTGTGCAGTCACACATCTCCTGACCTGTCCTAATTCTCCACCATGCAGCCACACATCTCCTGACCTGTCCTAATTCTCCACCATGCAGCCACACGTCTCCTGACCTGCCCTAATTCTCCACCATGCAGTCACTGCACAGCCACAGGTCTCCTGACCTGTCCTAATTCTCCACCATGCAGCCACACATCTCCTGATCTGCCCTTATTCTCCACCATGCAGCCACACGTATTCCTGACCTGCCCTAATTCTCCACCATGCAGCCACACATCTCCTGACCTGTCCTAATTCTCCACCATGCAGCCACACGTCTCCTGACCTGCCCTAATTCTCCACCATGCAGCCACACGTCTCCTGACCTGTCCTAATTCTCCACCATGCAGCCACACATCTCCTGATCTGCCCTTATTCTCCACCATGCAGCCACACATCTCCTGACCTGTCCTAATTCTCCACCATGCAGCCACACGTCTCCTGACCTATCCTAATTCTCCACCATGATGCAGCCACACATCTCCTGACCTGCCCTAATTCTCCACCATGCAGCCACACATCTCCTGACCTGCCCTAATTCTCCACCATGCAGCCACACATCTCCTGACCTGTCCCAATTCTCCACCATGCAGCCACACATCTCCTGACCTGCCCTAATTCTCCACCATGCAGCCACACATCTCCTGACCTGTCCCAATTCTCCACCATGCAGCCACACATCTCCTGACCTGCTCTAATTCTCCACCATGCAGCCACACATCTCCTGACCTGTCCTAATTCTCCACCATGCAGCCACACATCTCCTGACCTGCTCTAATTCTCCACCATGCAGCCACACATCTCCTGACCTGTCCTAATTCTCCACCATGCAGCCACACATCTCCTGACCTGCTCTAATTCTCCACCATGCAGCCACACATCTCCTGCCCTAATTCTCCACCATGCAGCCACACATCTCCTGATCTGCCCTTATTCTCCACCATGCAGCCACACGTATTCCTGACCTGCCCTAATTCTCCACCATGCAGCCACACATCTCCTGACCTGCCCTAATTCTCCACCATGCAGCCACACATCTCCTGACCTGTCCTAATTCTCCACCATGCAGCCACACGTCTCCTGACCTGCCCTAATTCTCCACCATGCAGCCACACGTCTCCTGACCTGCCCTAATTCTCCACCATGCAGCCACACATCTCCTGACCTGCCCTAATTCTCCACCATGCAGCCACACGTCTCCTGACCTATCCTAATTCTCCACCATGCAGCCACACATCTCCTGACCTGCCCTAATTCTCCACCATGCAGCCACACGTCTCCTGACCTGCCCTAATTCTCCACCATGCAGCCACACATCTCCTGACCTGCCCTTATTCTCCACCATGCAGCCACACGTATTCCTGACCTGCCCTAATTCTCCACCATGCAGCCACACATCTCCTGACCTGCCCTAATTCTCCACCATGCAGCCACACATCTCCTGACCTGTCCTAATTCTCCACCATGCAGCCACACGTCTCCTGACCTGCCCTAATTCTCCACCATGCAGCCACACGTCTCCTGATCTGCCCTAATTCTCCACCATGCAGCCACACATCTGACCTGCCCTAATTCTCCACCATGCAGCCACACATCTGACCTGCCCTAATTCTCCACCATGCAGCCACACGTCTCCTGACCTGTCCTAATTCTCCACCATGCAGCCACACATCTCCTGACCTGTCCTAATTCTCCACCATGCAGCCACACGTCTCCTGACCTATCCTAATTCTCCACCATGATGCAGCCACACATCTCCTGACCTGCCCTAATTCTCCACCATGCAGCCACACATCTCCTGACCTGCCCTAATTCTCCACCATGCAGCCACACATCTCCTGACCTGCTCTAATTCTCCACCATGCAGCCACACATCTCCTGACCTGTCCTAATTCTCCACCATGCAGCCACACATCTCCTGACCTGCTCTAATTCTCCACCATGCAGCCACACATCTCCTGACCTGTCCTAATTCTCCACCATGCAGCCACACATCTCCTGACCTGCTCTAATTCTCCACCATGCAGCCACACATCTCCTGACCTAATTCTCCACCATGCAGCCACACATCTCCTGACCTGCCCTAATTCTCCACCATGCAGCCACACGTCTCCTGACCTGCCCTAATTCTCCACCATGCAGCCACACATCTCCTGACCTGCTCTAATTCTCCACCATGCAGTCACACGTCTCCTGACCTGCCCTAATTCTCCACCATGCAGCCACACGTCTCCTGACCTGCCCTAATTCTCCACCATGCAGCCACACATCTCCTGACCTGCTCTAATTCTCCACCATGCAGTCACACGTCTCCTGACCTGCCCTAATTCTCCACCATGCAGCCACACGTCTCCTGACCTGCCCTAATTCTCCACCATGCAGCCACACATCTCCTGACCTGCTCTAATTCTCCACCATGCAGTCACACATCTCCTGACCTGCCCTAATTCTCCACCATGCAGCCACACGTCTCCTGACCTGTCCTAATTCTCCACCATGCAGCCACACATCTCCTGATCTGCCCTAATTCTCCACCATGCAGCCACACATCTCCTGACCTGTCCTAATTCTCCACCATGCAGCCACACGTCTCCTGACCTGCCCTAATTCTCCACCATGATGCAGCCAAACATCTCCTGACCTGCCCTAATTCTCCACCATGCAGCCACACGTCTCCTGACCTGTCCTAATTCTCCACCATGCAGTCACACGTCTCCTGACCTGCCCTAATTCTCCACCATGCAGCCACACATCTCCTGACCCGTCCTAATTCTCCACCATGCAGCCACACATCTCCTGACCTGTCCTAATTCTCCACCATGCAGCCACACATCTCCTGACCTGTCCTAATTCTCCACAATGCAGCCACACGTCTCCTGACCTGTCCTAATTCTCCACCATGCAGCCACACGTCTCCTGACCTGCCCTAATTCTCCACCATGCAGTCACACGTCTCCTGACCTGCCCTAATTCTCCACCATGCAGCCACACATCTCCTGACCTGTCCTAATTCTCCACCATGCAGCCACACATCTCCTGACCTGTCCTAATTCTCCACCATGCAGCCACACATCTCCTGACCTGTCCTAATTCTCCACCATGCAGCCACACGTCTCCTGACCTGTCCTAATTCTCCACCATGCAGCCACACATCTCCTGACCTGCCCTAATTCTCCACCATGCAGCCACACGTCTCCTGACCTAATTCTCCACCATGCAGCCACACATCTCCTGACCTGCCCTAATTCTCCACGATGCAGCCACACGTCTCCTGACCTATCCTAATTCTCCACCATGATGCAGCCACACATCTCCTGACCTGCCCTAATTCTCCACCATGATGCAGTTACACATCTCCTGACCTGCTCTAATTCTCCACCATGCAGCCACACATCTGATCTGCCCTAATTCTCCACCATGCAGCCACACATCTGACCTGCCCTAATTCTCCACCATGCAGCCACACATCTGACCTGCCCTAATTCTCCACCATGCAGCCACACGTCTCCTGACCTGTCCTAATTCTCCACCATGCAGCCACACATCTCCTGACCTGCCCTAATTCTCCACCATGCAGCCACACATCTCCTGACCTGTCCTAATTCTCCACCATGCAGCCACACGTCTCCTGACCTGCCCTAATTCTCCACCATGCAGCCACACGTCTCCTGACCTGCCCTAATTCTCCACCATGCAGCCACACATCTCCTGACCTGCCCTAATTCTCCACCATGCAGCCACACGTCTCCTGACCTATCCTAATTCTCCACCATGCAGCCACACATCTCCTGACCTGCCCTAATTCTCCACCATGCAGCCACACGTCTCCTGACCTGCCCTAATTCTCCACCATGCAGCCACACATCTCCTGACCTGCCCTTATTCTCCACCATGCAGCCACACGTATTCCTGACCTGCCCTAATTCTCCACCATGCAGCCACACATCTCCTGACCTGCCCTAATTCTCCACCATGCAGCCACACATCTCCTGACCTGTCCTAATTCTCCACCATGCAGCCACACGTCTCCTGACCTGCCCTAATTCTCCACCATGCAGCCACACGTCTCCTGATCTGCCCTAATTCTCCACCATGCAGCCACACATCTGACCTGCCCTAATTCTCCACCATGCAGCCACACATCTGACCTGCCCTAATTCTCCACCATGCAGCCACACGTCTCCTGACCTGTCCTAATTCTCCACCATGCAGCCACACATCTCCTGACCTGTCCTAATTCTCCACCATGCAGCCACACGTCTCCTGACCTATCCTAATTCTCCACCATGATGCAGCCACACATCTCCTGACCTGCCCTAATTCTCCACCATGCAGCCACACATCTCCTGACCTGCCCTAATTCTCCACCATGCAGCCACACATCTCCTGACCTGCTCTAATTCTCCACCATGCAGCCACACATCTCCTGACCTGTCCTAATTCTCCACCATGCAGCCACACATCTCCTGACCTGCTCTAATTCTCCACCATGCAGCCACACATCTCCTGACCTGTCCTAATTCTCCACCATGCAGCCACACATCTCCTGACCTGCTCTAATTCTCCACCATGCAGCCACACATCTCCTGACCTAATTCTCCACCATGCAGCCACACATCTCCTGACCTGCCCTAATTCTCCACCATGCAGCCACACGTCTCCTGACCTGCCCTAATTCTCCACCATGCAGCCACACATCTCCTGACCTGCTCTAATTCTCCACCATGCAGTCACACGTCTCCTGACCTGCCCTAATTCTCCACCATGCAGCCACACGTCTCCTGACCTGTCCTAATTCTCCACCATGCAGCCACACATCTCCTGACCTGCTCTAATTCTCCACCATGCAGTCACACGTCTCCTGACCTGCCCTAATTCTCCACCATGCAGCCACACGTCTCCTGACCTGCCCTAATTCTCCACCATGCAGCCACACATCTCCTGACCTGCTCTAATTCTCCACCATGCAGTCACACATCTCCTGACCTGCCCTAATTCTCCACCATGCAGCCACACGTCTCCTGACCTGTCCTAATTCTCCACCATGCAGCCACACATCTCCTGATCTGCCCTAATTCTCCACCATGCAGTCACACATCTCCTGACCCGTCCTAATTCTCCACCATGCAGCCACACATCTCCTGACCTGTCCTAATTCTCCACAATGCAGCCACACGTCTCCTGACCTGTCCTAATTCTCCACCATGCAGCCACACGTCTCCTGACCTGCCCTAATTCTCCACCATGCAGTCACACGTCTCCTGACCTGCCCTAATTCTCCACCATGCAGCCACACATCTCCTGACCTGTCCTAATTCTCCACCATGCAGCCACACATCTCCTGACCTGTCCTAATTCTCCACCATGCAGCCACACATCTCCTGACCTGTCCTAATTCTCCACCATGCAGCCACACGTCTCCTGACCTGTCCTAATTCTCCACCATGCAGCCACACATCTCCTGACCTGCCCTAATTCTCCACCATGCAGCCACACGTCTCCTGACCTAATTCTCCACCATGCAGCCACACATCTCCTGACCTGCCCTAATTCTCCACGATGCAGCCACACGTCTCCTGACCTATCCTAATTCTCCACCATGATGCAGCCACACATCTCCTGACCTGCCCTAATTCTCCACCATGATGCAGTTACACATCTCCTGACCTGCTCTAATTCTCCACCATGCAGCCACACATCTGACCTGCCCTAATTCTCCACCATGATGCAGCCACACATCTCCTGACCAGCCCTAATTCTCCACCATGCAGTCACACATCTCCTGACCTGTCCTAATTCTCCACTATGCAGCCACACATCTCCTGACCTGCTCTAATTCTCCACCATGCAGTCACACATCTCCTGACCTGTCCTAATTCTCCACCATGCAGCCACACATCTCCTGACCTGCCCTAATTCTCCACCATGCAGTCACACATCTCCTGACCTGCCCTAATTCTCCACCATGATGCAGCCACACATCTCCTGACCTGCCCTAATTCTCCACCATGCAGCCACACATCTCCTGACCTGCCCTAATTATCCACCATGCAGCCACACATCTCCTGACCTGTCCTAATTCTCCACCATGCAGCCACACATCTCCTGACCTGCCCTAATTATCCACCATGCAGCCACACATCTCCTGACCTGTCCTAATTCTCCACCATGCAGTCACACATCTCCTGACCTGTCCTAATTCTCCACCATGCAGTCACACATCTCCTGACCTGTCCTAATTCTCCACCATGCAGCCACACATCTCCTGACCTGCCCTAATTATCCACCATGCAGCCACACATCTCCTGACCTGTCCTAATTCTCCACCATGCAGCCACACATCTCCTGACCTGCCCTAATTATCCACCATGCAGCCACACATCTCCTGACCTGTCCTAATTCTCCACCATGCAGCCACACATCTCCTGACCTGTCCTAATTCTCCACCATGCAGCCACACATCTCCTGACCTGCTCTAATTCTCCACCATGCAGCCACACATCTCCTGACCTGCTCTAATTCTCCACCATGCAGCCACACGTCTCCTGACCTGCCCTAATTCTCCACCATGCAGCCACACATCTCCTGACCTGCCCTAATTATCCACCATGCAGCCACACGTCTCCTGACCTGCTCTAATTCTCCACCATGCAGCCACACGTCTCCTGCCCTAATTCTCCACCATGCAGCCACACGTCTCCTGACCTGTCCTAATTCTCCACCATGCAGCCACACGTCTCCTGACCTGTCCTAATTCTCCACCATGCAGCCACACATCTCCTGACCTGCCCTAATTCTCCACGATGCAGCCACACATCTCCTGACCTGCCCTAATTCTCCACCATGCAGCCACACATCTCCTGACCTGCCCTAATTCTCCACCATGCAGCCACACGTCTCCTGACCTGCCCTAATTCTCCACCATGCAGCCACACATCTCCTGATCTGCCCTTATTCTCCACCATGCAGCCACACGTATTCCTGACCTGCCCTAATTCTCCACCATGCAGCCACACATCTGACCTGCCCTAATTCTCCACCATGCAGCCGCCACACGTCTCCTGACCTGTCCTAATTCTCCACCATGCAGCCACACATCTCCTGACCTGCCCTAATTCTCCACGATGCAGCCACACGTCTCCTGACCTGTCCTAATTCTCCACCATGCAGCCACACATCTCCTGACCTGTCCTAATTCTCCACCATGCAGCCACACATCTCCTGACCTGCCCTAATTCTCCACGATGCAGCCACACATCTCCTGACCTGTCCTAATTCTCCACCATGCAGCCACACGTCTCCTGACCTATCCTAATTCTCCACCATGATGCAGCCACACGTCTCCTGACCTAATTCTCCACCATACAGCCACACATCTGACCTGCCCTAATTCTCCACCATGCAGCCACACATCTCCTGACCTGCCCTACTTCTCCACCATGCAGCCACACATCTCCTCACCTGCCCTAATTCTCCACCATGCAGCCACACATCTCCTGACCTGTCCTAATTCTCCACCATGCAGCCACACGTCTCCTGACCTGCCCTAATTCTCCACCATGCAGCCACACGTCTCCTGACCTGCCCTAATTCTCCACCATGCAGCCACACGTCTCCTGAACTAATTCTCCACCATGCAGCCACACATCTCCTGACCTGTCCTAATTCTCCACCATGGAGCCACACGTCTCCTGACCTATCCTAATTCTCCACCATGATGCAGCCACACATCTCCTGACCTGCCCTAATTCTCCACCATGATGCAGCCACACATCTCCTGACCTGTCCTAATTCTCCACCATGATGCAGTCACACGTCTCCTGACCTAATTCTCCACCATGCAGCCACACATCTCCTGACCTGCCCTAATTCTCCACCATGCAGCCACACATCTCCTGACCTGCCCTAATTCTCCACCATGGAGCCACACGTCTCCTGACCTGCCCTAATTCTCCACCATGCAGTCACACGTGTCCTGACCTGTCCTAATTCTCCACCATGGAGCCACACGTCTCCTGACCTGCCCTAATTCTCCACCATGCAGCCACACATCTCCTGACCTTCCCTAATTCTCCACCATGATGCAGCCACACATCTCCTGACCTGCCCTAATTCTCCACCATGGAGCCACACGTCTCCTGACCTGCCCTAATGCTCCACCATGCAGCCACACATCTCCTGACCTGCCCTAATTCTCCACCATGCAGCCACACGTCTCCTGACCTGTCCTAATTCTCCACGATGCAGCCACACATCTCCTGACCTCCCCTAATTCTCCACGATGCAGCCACACATCTCCTGACCTGCCCTAATTCTCCACGATGCAGCCACACATCTCCTGACCTGCCCTAATTCTCCACCATGGAGCCACACGTCTCCTGACCTGCCCTAATGCTCCACCATGCAGCCACACATCTCCTGACCTGCCCTAATTCTCCACCATGCAGCCACACATCTCCTGACCTGCCCTAATTCTCCACCATGCAGCCACACGTCTCCTGACCTAATTCTCCACCATGCAGCCACACATATCCTGACCTGCCCTAATTCTCCACCATGCAGCCACACATCTCCTGACCTGCCCTAATTCTCCACCATGGAGCCACACGTCTCCTGACCTGCCCTAATTCTCCACCATGCAGTCACACGTGTCCTGACCTTTCCTAATTCTCCACCATGGAGCCACACGTCTCCTGACCTGCCCTAATTCTCCACCATGCAGCCACACATCTCCTGACCTTCCCTAATTCTCCACCATGATGCAGCCACACGTCTCCTGACCTGCCCTAATTCTCCACCATGCAGCCACACGTCTCCTGACCTGCCCTAATTCTCCACCATGCAGCCACACATCTCCTGACCTGCCCTAATTCTCCACCATGATGCAGCCACACATCTCCTGACCTGCCCTAATTCTCCACCATGCAGCCACACATCTCCTGACCTGCCCTAATTCTCCACCATGCAGCCACACGTCTCCTGCCCTAATTCTCCACCATGCAGCCACACGTCTCCTGACCTGTCCTAATTCTCCACCATGGAGCCACAAGTCTCCTGACCTGCCCTAATTCTCCACCATGCAGCCACACATCTCCTGACCTTCCCTAATTCTCCACCATGATGCAGCCACACATCTCCTGACCTGCCCTAATTCTCCACCATGGAGCCACACGTCTCCTGACCTGCCCTAATGCTCCACCATGCAGCCACACATCTCCTGACCTGTCCTAATTCTCCACCATGCAGCCACACATCTCCTGACCTGCCCTAATTCTCCACCATGCAGCCACACGTCTCCTGACCTGCCCTAATTCTCCACCATGCAGCCACACGTCTCCTGACCTGCCCTAATTCTCCACCATGCAGCCACACATCTCCTGACCTGCCCTAATTCTCCACCATGCAGCCACACGTCTCCTGACCTGCCCTAATTCTCCACCATGCAGCCACACGTCTCCTGACCTGCCCTAATTCTCCACCATGCAGTCACACGTCTCCTGACCTGCCCTAATTCTCCACCATGATGCAGCCACACATCTCCTGACCTGCCCTAATTCTCCACCATGATGCAGCCACACATCTCCTGACCTGCCCTAATTCTCCACCATGCAGCCACACGTCTCCTGACCTGCCCTAATTCTCCACCATGCAGCCACACGTCTCCTGACCTGCTCTAATTCTCCACCATGCAGCCACACGTCTCCTGACCTGCCCTAATTCTCCACCATGATGCAGCCACACGTCTCCAGACCTGCCCTAATTCTCCACCATGCAGCCACACGTCTCCTGACCTGCCCTAATTCTCCACCATACAGCCACACATCTCCTGACCTGCTCTAATTCTCCACCATGCAGCCACACGTCTCCTGACCTGCCCTAATTCTCCACCATGCAGGCACACGTCTCCTGACCTGCTCTAATTCTCCACCATGCAGCCACACGTCTCCTGACCTGCTCTAATTCTCCACCATGCAGCCACACGTCTCCTGACCTGCTCTAATTCTCCACCATGCAGCCACACATCTCCTGACCTGCTCTAATTCTCCACCATGCAGCCACACGTCTCCTGACTTGCCCTAATTCTAAACCATGCAGCCACACGTCTCCTGACCTGCCCTAATTCTCCACCATGATGCAGCCACACGTCTCCAGACCTGCCCTAATTCTCCACCATGCAGCCACACGTCTCCTGACCTGCTCTAATTCTCCACCATGCAGCCACACGTCTCCTGACCTGCTCTAATTCTCCACCATGCAGCCACACGTCTCCTGACCTGTCCTAATTCTCCAACATGCAGCCACACATCTCCTGACCTGCCCTAATTCTCCACCATGCAGCCACACGTCTCCTGACCTGCCCTAATTCTCCACCATGCAGCCACACGTCTCCTGACCTGCCCTAATTCTCCACCATGCAGCCACACGTCTCCTGACCTGCCCTAATTCTCCACCATGCAGCCACACATCTCCTGACCTGTCCTAATTCTCCACCATGCAGCCACACGTCTCCTGACCTGCTCTAATTCTCCACCATGCAGCCACACGTCTCCTGACCTGTCCTAATTCTCCAACATGCAGCCACACATCTCCTGACCTGCCCTAATTCTCCACCATGCAGCCACACGTCTCCTGACCTGCCCTAATTCTCCACCATGCAGCCACACGTCTCCTGACCTGCCCTAATTCTCCACCATGCAGCCACACGTCTCCTGACCTGCCCTAATTCTCCACCATGCAGCCACACGTCTCCTGACCTGCCCTAATTCTCCACCATGCAGCCACACATCTCCTGACCTGTCCTAATTCTCCACCATGCAGCCACACGTCTCCTGACCTGCTCTAATTCTCCACCATGCAGCCACACGTCTCCTGACCTGCTCTAATTCTCCACCATGCAGCCACACGTCTCCTGACCTAATTCTCCACCATGCAGCCACACATCTCCTGACCTGCTCTAATTCTCCACCATGCAGCCACACGTTTCCTGACCTAATTCTCCACCATGCAGCCACACATCTCCTGATCTGCCCTTATTCTCCACCATGCAGCCACAAATCTCCTGACCTGTCCTAATTCTCCACCATGCAGCCACACATCTCCTGACCTGTCCTAATTCTCCACCATGCAGCCACACATCTCCTGACCTGTCCTAATTCTCCACCATGCAGCCACACATCTCCTGACCTGCCCTAATTCTCCACGATGCAGCCACACATCTCCTGACCTGTCCTAATTCTCCACCATGCAGCCACACGTCTCCTGACCTATCCTAATTCTCCACCATGATGCAGCCACACATCTCCTGACCTGACCTAATTCTCCACCATGATGCAGCCACACATCTCCTGACCTGCCCTAATTCTCCACCATGCAGCCACACATCTCCTGACCTGTCCTAATTCTCCACCATGCAGCCACACGTCTCCTGACCTATCCTAATTCTCCACCATGATGCAGCCACACATCTCCTGACCTGACCTAATTCTCCACCATGATGCAGCCACACATCTCCTCACCTGCCCTAAATCTCCACCATGCAGCCACACATCTCCTGACCTGTCCTAATTCTCCACCATGCAGCCACACGTCTCCTGACCTGTCCTAATTCTCCACCATGCAGCCACACATCTCCTGACCTGCTCTAATTCTCCACCATGCAGCCACACATCTCCTGACCTAATTCTCCACCATGCAGCCACACATCTCCTGACCTGCTCTAATTCTCCACCATGCAGCCACACGTCTCCTGACCTAATTCTCCACCATGCAGCCACACGTCTCCTGACCTGCCCTAATTCTCCACCATGCAGCCACACATCTCCTGACCTGCCCTAATTCTCCACCATGGAGCCACACGTCTCCTGACCTGCCCTAATTATCCACCATGGAGCCACACGTGTCCTGACCTGCCCTAATTCTCCACCATGCAGTCACACGTCTCCTGACCTGCCCTAATTCTCCACCATGCAGCCACACATCTCCTGACCTGTCCTAATTCTCCACCATGGAGCCACACGTCTCCTGACCTATCCTAATTCTCCACCATGATGCAGCCACACATCTCCTGACCTGCCCTAATTCTCCACCATGCAGTCACACATCTCCTGATCTGCCCTAAATCTCCACCATGCAGCCACACATCTCCTGACCTGCCCTAATTCTCCACCATGATGCAGCAACACATCTCCTGACCTGCCCTAATTCTCCACCATGCAGCCACACATCTCCTGACCTGCCCTAATTATCCACCATGCAGCCACACATCTCCTGACCTGTCCTAATTCTCCACCATGCAGCCACACATCTCCTGACCTGTCCTAATTCTCCACCATGATGCAGTCACACATCTCCTGACCTGTCCTAATTCTCCACCATGATGCAGTCACACATCTCCTGACCTGTCCTAATTCTCCACCATGCAGCCACACGTCTCCTGACCTGCCCTAATTCTCCACCATGCAGCCACACATCTCCTGACCTGCTCTAATTCTCCACCATGCAGCCACACGTCTCCTGACCTGCCCTAATTCTCCACCATGCAGCCACACGTCTCCTGACCTGTCCTAATTCTCCACCATGATGCAGCCACACATCTCCTGACCTGCCCTAATTCTCCACCATGCAGCCACACGTCTCCTGACCTAATTCTCCACCATGCAGTCACATGTCTCCTGATCTGCCCTTATTCTCCACCATGATGCAGCCACACGTCTCCTGACCTGTCCTAATTCTCCACCATGCAGCCACACGTCTCCTGACCTGCCCTAATTCTCCACCATGCAGCCACACATCTCCTGACCTGTCCTAATTCTCCACCATGCAGCCACACATCTCCTGACCTGCCCTAATTCTCCACCATGCAGCCACACGTCTCCTGACCTGTCCTAATTCTCCACCATGCAGCCACACATCTCCTGACCTGCCCTAATTCTCCACCATGCAGCCACACATTTCCTGACCTGCCCTAATTCTCCACCATGCAGCCACACATCTCCTGACCTGCCCTAATTCTCCACCATGCAGCCACACGTCTCCTGACCTGTCCTAATTCTCCACCATGCAGCCACACATCTCCTGACCTGCCCTAATTCTCCACCATGCAGCCACATATCTCCTGACCTGCTCTAATTCTCCACCATGCAGCCACACATCTCCTGACCTGACCTAATTCTCCACCATGCAGTCACATGTCTCCTGACCTGCTCTAATTCTCCACCATGCAGCCACACGTCTCCTGACCTGTCCTAATTCTCCACCATGCAGCCACACATCTCCTGACCTGCCCTAATTCTCCACGATGCAGCCACACATCTCCTGACCTGCCCTAATTCTCCACCATGCAGCCACACGTATTCCTGACCTGCCCTAATTCTCCACCATGCAGCCACACATCTCCTGACCTGTCCTAATTCTCCACCATGCAGCCACACGTCTCCTGACCTGCCCTAATTCTCCACCATGCAGCCACACGTCTCCTGACCTGTCCTAATTCTCCACCATGCAGCCACACATCTCCTGATCTGCCCTTATTCTCCACCATGCAGCCACACATCTCCTGACCTGTCCTAATTCTCCACCATGCAGCCACACGTCTCCTGACCTATCCTAATTCTCCACCATGATGCAGCCACACATCTCCTGACCTGCCCTAATTCTCCACCATGCAGCCACACATCTCCTGACCTGCCCTAATTCTCCACCATGCAGCCACACATCTCCTGACCTGCTCTAATTCTCCACCATGCAGCCACACATCTCCTGACCTGTCCTAATTCTCCACCATGCAGCCACACATCTCCTGACCTGCTCTAATTCTCCACCATGCAGCCACACATCTCCTGACCTAATTCTCCACCATGCAGCCACACATCTCCTGATCTGCCCTTATTCTCCACCATGCAGCCACACGTGTTCCTGACCTGCCCTAATTCTCCACCATGCAGCCACACATCTCCTGACCTGCTCTAATTCTCCACCATGCAGCCACACATCTCCTGACCTGTCCTAATTCTCCACCATGCAGCCACACGTCTCCTGACCTGCCCTAATTCTCCACCATGCAGCCACACGTCTCCTGACCTGCCCTAATTCTCCACCATGCAGCCACACATCTCCTGATCTGCCCTAATTCTCCACCATGCAGCCACACATCTGACCTGCCCTAATTCTCCACCATGCAGCCACACGTCTCCTGACCTGCTCTAATTCTCCACCATGCAGTCACACGTCTCCTGACCTGCCCTAATTCTCCACCATGCAGCCACACGTCTCCTGACCTGCCCTAATTCTCCACCATGCAGCCACACATCTCCTGACCTGCTCTAATTCTCCACCATGCAGCCACACGTCTCCTGACCTGTCCTAATTCTCCACCATGCAGCCACACATCTCCTGACCTGCCCTAATTCTCCACCATGCAGCCACACGTCTCCTGACCTGCCCTAATTCTCCACCATGCAGCCACACATCTCCTGACCCGTCCTAATTCTCCACCATGCAGCCACACGTCTCCTGACCTGCCCTAATTCTCCACCATGCAGCCACACATCTCCTGACCTGTCCTAATTCTCCACCATGCAGCCACACGTCTCCTGACCTGCTCTAATTCTCCACCATGCAGCCACACATCTCCTGACCTGTCCTAATTCTCCACCATGCGGCCACACATCTCCTGACCTGTCCTAATTCTCCACCATGCAGCCACACATCTCCTGACCTGTCCTAATTCTCCACAATGCAGCCACACGTCTCCTGACCTGCTCTAATTCTCCACCATGCAGCCACACATCTCCTGACCTGTCCTAATTCTCCACCATGCGGCCACACATCTCCTGACCTGTCCTAATTCTCCACCATGCAGCCACACATCTCCTGACCTGTCCTAATTCTCCACCATGCAGCCACACATCTCCTGACCTGTCCTAATTCTCCACCATGCAGCCACACGTCTCCTGACCTGTCCTAATTCTCCACCATGCAGCCACACATCTCCTGACCTGTCCTAATTCTCCACCATGCAGCCACACATCTCCTGACCTGTCCTAATTCTCCACCATGCAGCCACACATCTCCTGACCTGTCCTAATTCTCCACCATGCAGCCACACGTCTCCTGACCTGTCCTAATTCTCCACCATGCAGCCACACATCTCCTGACCTGTCCTAATTCTCCACCATGCGGCCACACATCTCCTGACCTGTCCTAATTCTCCACCATGCAGCCACACATCTCCTGACCTGTCCTAATTCTCCACCATGCAGCCACACGTCTCCTGACCTGTCCTAATTCTCCACCATGCAGCCACACGTCTCCTGACCTATCCTAATTCTCCACCATGATGCAGCCACACATCTCCTGACCTGCCCTAATTCTCCACCATGATGCAGTCACACATCTCCTGACCAGCCCTAATTCTCCACCATGCAGTCACACATCTCCTGACCTGTCCTAATTCTCCACCATGCAGTCACACATCTCCTGACCTGTCCTAATTCTCCACTATGCAGCCACATGTCTCCTGACCTATCCTAATTCTCCACCATGCAGCCACACATCTCCTGACCTGCCCTAATTCTCCACCATGCAGTCACACATCTCCTGACCTGCCCTAATTCTCCACCATGATGCAGCCACACATCTCCTGACCTGCCCTAATTCTCCACCATGCAGCTACACGTCTCCTGACCTAATTCTCCACCATGCAGTCACATGTCTCCTGATCTGCCCTTATTCTCCACCATGATGCAGCCACACGTCTCCTGACCTGTCCTAATTCTCCACCATGCAGCCACACGTCTCCTGACCTGCCCTAATTCTCCACCATGCAGCCACACATCTCCTGACCTGTCCTAATTCTCCACCATGCAGCCACACATCTCCTGACCTGCCCTAATTCTCCACCATGCAGCCACACGTCTCCTGACCTGTCCTAATTCTCCACCATGCAGCCACACATCTCCTGACCTGCCCTAATTCTCCACCATGCAGCCACATATCTCCTGACCTGCTCTAATTCTCCACCATGCAGCCACACGTCTCCTGACCTAATTCTCCACCATGCAGTCACATGTCTCCTGACCTGCTCTAATTCTCCACCATGCAGCCACACGTCTCCTGACCTGTCCTAATTCTCCACCATGCAGCCACACATCTCCTGACCTGCCCTAATTCTCCACCATGCAGCCACACGTCTCCTGACCTGCCCTAATTCTCCACCATGCAGCCACACGTCTCCTGACCTGCCCTAATTCTCCACCATGCAGCCACACATCTCCTGATCTGCCCTTATTCTCCACCATGCAGCCACACGTCTCCTGACCTGCCCTAATTCTCCACCATGCAGCCACACATCTGACCTGCCCTAATTCTCCACCATGCAGCCGCCACACGTCTCCTGACCTGTCCTAATTCTCCACCATGCAGCCACACATCTCCTGACCTGCCCTAATTCTCCACGATGCAGCCACACGTCTCCTGACCTGTCCTAATTCTCCACCATGCAGCCACACATCTCCTGACCTGCCCTAATTCTCCACGATGCAGCCACACATCTTCTGACCTGTCCTAATTCTCCACGATGCAGCCACACGTCTCCTGACCTGCCCTAATTCTCCACCATGCAGCCACACGTCTCCTGACCTGCCCTAATTCTCCACCATGCAGCCACACATCTCCTGAACTAATTCTCCACCATGCAGCCACACATCTCCTGACCTGTCCTAATTCTCCACCATGGAGCCACACGTCTCCTGACCTATCCTAATTCTCCACCATGATGCAGCCACACATCTCCTGACCTGCCCTAATTCTCCACCATGATGCAGCCACACGTCTCCTGACCTGTCCTAATTCTCCACCATGATGCAGTCACACGTCTCCTGAGCTAATTCTCCACCATGCAGCCACACATCTCCTGACCTGCCCTAATTCTCCACCATGCAGCCACACATCTCCTGACCTGCCCTAATTCTCCACCATGCAGCCACACGTCTCCTGACCTAATTCTCCACCATGCAGCCACACATCTCCTGACCTGCCCTAATTCTCCACCATGCAGCCACACATCTCCTGACCTGCCCTAATTCTCCACCATGGAGCCACACGTCTCCTGACCTGCCCTAATTCTCCACCATGCAGTCACACGTGTCCTGACCTGTCCTAATTCTCCACCATGGAGCCACACGTCTCCTGACCTGCCCTAATTCTCCACCATGCAGCCACACATCTCCTGACCTTCCCTAATTCTCCACCATGATGCAGCCACACATCTCCTGACCTGCCCTAATTCTCCACCATGGAGCCACACGTCTCCTGACCTGCCCTAATGCTCCACCATGCAGCCACACATCTCCTGACCTGCCCTAATTCTCCACCATGCAGCCACACGTCTCCTGACCTGTCCTAATTCTCCACGATGCAGCCACACATCTCCTGACCTGCCCTAATTCTCCACGATGCAGCCACACATCTCCTGACCTGCCCTAATTCTCCACCATGGAGCCACACGTCTCCTGACCTGCCCTAATGCTCCACCATGCAGCCACACATCTCCTGACCTGCCCTAATTCTCCACCATGCAGCCACACGTCTCCTGACCTAATTCTCCACCATGCAGCCACACATCTCCTGACCTGCCCTAATTCTCCACCATGCAGCCACACATCTCCTGACCTTCCCTAATTCTCCACCATGATGCAGCCACACGTCTCCTGACCTGCCCTAATTCTCCACCATGCAGCCACACGTCTCCTGACCTGCCCTAATTCTCCACCATGCAGCCACACGTCTCCTGACCTGCCCTAATTCTCCACCATGATGCAGCCACACATCTCCTGACCTGCCCTAATTCTCCACCATGCAGCCACACTTCTCCTGACCTGCCCTAATTCTCCACCATGCAGCCACACGTCTCCTGCCCTAATTCTCCACCATGCAGCCACACGTCTCCTGACCTGTCCAAATTCTCCACCATGGAGCCACACGTCTCCTGACCTGCCCTAATTCTCCACCATGCAGCCACACGTCTCCTGACCTTCCCTAATTCTCCACCATGATGCAGCCACACATCTCCTGACCTGCCCTAATTCTCCACCATGGAGCCACACGTCTCCTGACCTGCCCTAATTATCCACCATGGAGCCACACGTGTCCTTACCTGCCCTAATTCTCCACCATGCAGTCACACGTCTCCTGACCTGCCCTAATTCTCCACCATGCAGCCACACATCTCCTGACCTGTCCTAATTCTCCACCATGGAGCCACACGTCTCCTGACCTATCCTAATTCTCCACCATGATGCAGCCACACATCTCCTGACCTGCCCTAATTCTCCACCATGCAGTCACACATCTCCTGATCTGCCCTAAATCTCCACCATGCAGCCACACATCTCCTGACCTGCCCTAATTCTCCACCATGATGCAGCCACACATCTCCTGACCTGCCCTAATTCTCCACCATGCAGCCACACATCTCCTGACCTGCCCTAATTATCCACCATGCAGCCACACATCTCCTGACCTGTCCTAATTCTCCACCATGCAGCCACACATCTCCTGACCTGTCCTAATTCTCCACCATGATGCAGTCACACATCTCCTGACCTGTCCTAATTCTCCACCATGCAGTCACACATCTCCTGACCTGTCCTAATTCTCCACCATGCAGCCACACATCTCCTGACCTGCTCTAATTCTCCACCATGCAGCCACACGTCTCCTGACCTGCCCTAATTCTCCACCATGCAGCCACACGTCTCCTGACCTGCCCTAATTCTCCACCATGCAGCCACACATCTCCTGACCTGCCCTAATTCTCCACCATGCAGCCACACATCTCCTGACTTGCCCTAATTATCCACCATGCAGCCACACGTCTCCTGACCTGCTCTAATTCTCCACCATGCAGCCACACGTCTCCTGACCTAATTCTCCACCATGCAGTCACATGTCTCCTGATCTGCCCTAATTCTCCACCATGCAGCCACACGTCTCCTGACCTGCCCTAATTCTCCACCATGCAGCCACACATCTCCTGACCTGTCCTAATTCTCCACCATGCAGCCACACGTCTCCTGACCTGCCCTAATTCTCCACCATGCAGCCACACATCTCCTGACCTGTCCTAATTCTCCACCATGCAGCCACACATCTCCTGACCTGCCCTAATTCTCCACCATGCAGCCACACGTCTCCTGACCTGTCCTAATTCTCCACCATGCAGCCACACATCTCCTGACCTGCCCTAATTCTCCACCATGCAGCCACATATCTCCTGACCTGCTCTAATTCTCCACCATGCAGCCACACGTCTCCTGACCTAATTCTCCACCATGCAGCCACACGTCTCCTGACCTGCCCTAATTCTCCACCATGCAGCCACACATCTCCTGATCTGCCCTTATTCTCCACCATGCAGCCACACGTATTCCTGACCTGCCCTAATTCTCCACCATGCAGCCACACATCTGACCTGCCCTAATTCTCCACCATGCAGCCGCCACACGTCTCCTGACCTGTCCTAATTCTCCACCATGCAGCCACACATCTCCTGACCTGCCCTAATTCTCCACGATGCAGCCACACGTCTCCTGACCTGTCCTAATTCTCCACCATGCAGCCACACGTCTCCAGACCTATCCTAATTCTCCACCATGCAGCCACACGTCTCCTGAACTGTCCCAATTCTCCACCATGCAGCCACACATCTCCTGACCTGCCCTAATTCTCCACGATGCAGCCACACATCTCCTGACCTGTCCTAATTCTCCACCATGCAGCCACACGTCTCCTGACCTATCCTAATTCTCCACCATGATGCAGCCACACATCTCCTGACCTGCCCTAATTCTCCACCATGATGCAGCCACACATCTCCTGACCTGTCCTAATTCTCCACCATGCAGCCACACATCTCCTGACCTGCCCTAATTCTCCACCATGCAGCCACACGTCTCCTGACCTAATTCTCCACCATGCAGCCACACGTCTCCTGAACTGTCCTAATTCTCCACCATGCAGCCACACATCTCCTGACCTGCCCTAATTCTCCACCATGCAGCCACACATCTCCTGACCTGCCCTAATTCTCCACCATGCAGCCACACGTCTCCTGACCTAATTCTCCACCATGCAGCCACACATCTCCTGACCTGCCCTAATTCTCCACCATGCAGCCACACATCTCCTGACCTGCCCTAATTCTCCACCATGGAGCCACACGTCTCCTGACCTGCCCTAATTCTCCACCATGCAGTCACACGTGTCCTGACCTGTCCTAATTCTCCACCATGGAGCCACACGTCTCCTGACCTGCCCTAATTCTCCACCATGCAGCCACACATCTCCTGACCTTCCCTAATTCTCCACCATGATGCAGCCACACATCTCCTGACCTGCCCTAATTCTCCACCATGGAGCCACACGTCTCCTGACCTGCCCTAATTCTCCACCATGCAGCCACACGTCTCCTGACCTGTCCTAATTCTCCACGATGCAGCCACACATCTCCTGACCTGCCCTAATTCTCCACGATGCAGCCACACATCTCCTGACCTGCCCTAATTCTCCACCATGGAGCCACACGTCTCCTGACCTGCCCTAATGCTCCACCATGCAGCCACACATCTCCTGACCTGCCCTAATTCTCCACCATGCAGCCACACATCTCCTGACCTGCCCTAATTCTCCACCATGCAGCCACACGTCTCCTGACCTAATTCTCCACCATGCAGCCACACATCTCCTGACCTGCCCTAATTCTCCACCATGCAGCCACACATCTCCTGACCTGCCCTAATTCTCCACCATGGAGCCACACGTCTCCTGACCTGCCCTAATTCTCCACCATGCAGTCACACGTGTCCTGACCTGTCCTAATTCTCCACCATGGAGCCACACGTCTCCTGACCTGCCCTAATTCTCCACCATGCAGCCACACATCTCCTGACCTTCCCTAATTCTCCACCATGATGCAGCCACACGTCTCCTGACCTGCCCTAATTCTCCACCATGCAGCCACACGTCTCCTGACCTGCCCTAATTCTCCACCATGCAGCCACACATCTCCTGACCTGCCCTAATTCTCCACCATGATGCAGCCACACATCTCCTGACCTGCCCTAATTCTCCACCATGCAGCCACACGTCTCCTGCCCTAATTCTCCACCATGCAGCCACACGTCTCCTGACCTGTCCTAATTCTCCACCATGGAGCCACACGTCTCCTGACCTGCCCTAATTCTCCACCATGCAGCCACACATCTCCTGACCTTCCCTAATTCTCCACCATGATGCAGCCACACATCTCCTGACCTGCCCTAATTCTCCACCATGGAGCCACACGTCTCCTCACCTGCCCTAATGCTCCACCATGCAGCCACACATCTCCTGACCTGTCCTAATTCTCCACCATGCAGCCACACATCTCCTGACCAGCCCTAATTCTCCACCATGCAGCCACACGTCTCCTGACCTGCCCTAATTCTCCACCATGCAGCCACACATCTCCTGACCTGCCCTAATTCTCCACCATGCAGCCACACGTCTCCTGACCTGCCCTAATTCTCCACCATGCAGCCACACGTCTCCTGACCTGCCCTAATTCTCCACCATGCAGCCACACGTCTCCTGACCTGCCCTAATTCTCCACCATGCAGCCACACATCTCCTGACCTGCCCTAATTCTCCACCATGCAGCCACACGTCTCCTGACCTGCCCTAATTCTCCACCATGCAGCCACACGTCTCCTGACCTGCCCTAATTCTCCACCATGATGCAGCCACACGTCTCCTGACCTGCCCTAATTCTCCACCATGCAGCCACACATCTCCTGACCTGCCCTAATTCTCCACCATGCAGCCACACGTCTCCTGACCTGCCCTAATTCTCCACCATGCAGCCACACGTCTCCTGACCTGCCCTAATTCTCCACCATGATGCAGCCACACGTCTCCTGACCTGCCCTAATTCTCCACCATGATGCAGCCACACGTCTCCTGACCTGCCCTAATTCTCCACCATGCAGTCACACGTCTCCTGACCTGCCCTAATTCTCCACCATGATGCAGCCACACATCTCCTGACCTGCCCTAATTCTCCACCATGATGCAGCCACACATCTCCTGACCTGCTCTAATTCTCCACCATGCAGCCACACATCTGACCTGCCCTAATTCTCCACCATGATGCAGTCACACATCTCCTGACCTGCCCTAATTCTCCACCATGCAGCCACACGTCTCCTGACCTGCCCTAATTCTCCACCATGATGCAGCCACACGTCTCCTGACCTGCCCTAATTCTCCACCATGCAGCCACACGTCTCCTGACCTGTCCTAATTCTCCACCATGCAGCCACACGTCTCCTGACCTATCCTAATTCTCCACCATGATGCAGCCACACATCTCCTGACCTGCCCTAATTCTCCACCATGATGCAGTTACACATCTCCTGACCTGCTCTAATTCTCCACCATGCAGCCACACATCTGACCTGCCCTAATTCTCCACCATGATGCAGTCACACATCTCCTGACCAGCCCTAATTCTCCACCATGCAGTCACACATCTCCTGACCTGTCCTAATTCTCCACTATGCAGCCACACGTCTCCTGACCTATCCTAATTCTCCACCATGCAGCCACACATCTCCTGACCTGCCCTAATTCTCCACCATGCAGTCACACATCTCCTGACCTGCCCTAATTCTCCACCATGATGCAGCCACACATCTCCTGACCTGCCCTAATTCTCCACCATGCAGCTACACGTCTCCTGACCTAATTCTCCACCATGCAGTCACATGTCTCCTGATCTGCCCTTATTCTCCACCATGATGCAGCCACACGTCTCCTGACCTGTCCTAATTCTCCACCATGCAGCCACACGTCTCCTGACCTGCCCTAATTCTCCACCATGCAGCCACACATCTCCTGACCTGCCCTAATTCTCCACCATGCAGCCACACGTCTCCTGACCTGTCCTAATTCTCCACCATGCAGCCACACATCTCCTGACCTGCCCTAATTCTCCACCATGCAGCCACATATCTCCTGACCTGCTCTAATTCTCCACCATGCAGCCACACGTCTCCTGACCTAATTCTCCACCATGCAGTCACATGTCTCCTGACCTGCTCTAATTCTCCACCATGCAGCCACACATCTCCTGACCTGCCCTAATTCTCCACCATGCAGCCACACGTCTCCTGACCTGCCCTAATTCTCCACCATGCAGCCACACGTCTCCTGACCTGCCCTAATTCTCCACCATGCAGCCACACGTCTCCTGATCTGCCCTTATTCTCCACCATGCAGCCACACGTCTCCTGACCTGCCCTAATTCTCCACCATGCAGCCACACATCTGACCTGCCCTAATTCTCCACCATGCAGCCGCCACACGTCTCCTGACCTGTCCTCATTCTCCACCATGCAGCCACACATCTCCTGACCTGCCCTAATTCTCCACGATGCAGCCACACATCTCCTGACCTGCCCTAATTCTCCACCATGCAGCCACACGTCTCCTGACCTGCCCTAATTCTCCACCATGCAGCCACACATCTCCTGAACTAATTCTCCACCATGCAGCCACACATCTCCTGACCTGTCCTAATTCTCCACCATGGAGCCACACGTCTCCTGACCTATCCTAATTCTCCACCATGATGCAGCCACACATCTCCTGACCTGCCCTAATTCTCCACCATGATGCAGCCACACATCTCCTGACCTGTCCTAATTCTCCACCATGATGCAGTCACACGTCTCCTGAGCTAATTCTCCACCATGCAGCCACACATCTCCTGACCTGCCCTAATTCTCCACCATGCAGCCACACATCTCCTGACCTGCCCTAATTCTCCACCATGCAGCCACACGTCTCCTGACCTAATTCTCCACCATGCAGCCACACATCTCCTGACCTGCCCTAATTCTCCACCATGCAGCCACACATCTCCTGACCTGCCCTAATTCTCCACCATGGAGCCACACGTCTCCTGACCTGCCCTAATTCTCCACCATGCAGTCACACGTGTCCTGACCTGTCCTAATTCTCCACCATGGAGCCACACGTCTCCTGACCTGCCCTAATTCTCCACCATGCAGCCACACATCTCCTGACCTTCCCTAATTCTCCACCATGATGCAGCCACACATCTCCTGACCTGCCCTAATTCTCCACCATGGAGCCACACGTCTCCTGACCTGCCCTAATGCTCCACCATGCAGCCACACATCTCCTGACCTGCCCTAATTCTCCACCATGCAGCCACACGTCTCCTGACCTGCCCTAATGCTCCACCATGCAGCCACACATCTCCTGACCTGCCCTAATTCTCCACCATGCAGCCACACATCTCCTGACCTGTCCTAATTCTCCACGATGCAGCCACACATCTCCTGACCTGCCCTAATTCTCCACGATGCAGCCACACATCTCCTGACCTGCCCTAATTCTCCACCATGGAGCCACACGTCTCCTGACCTGCCCTAATGCTCCACCATGCAGCCACACATCTCCTGACCTGCCCTAATTCTCCACCATGCAGCCACACGTCTCCTGACCTAATTCTCCACCATGCAGCCACACATCTCCTGACCTGCCCTAATTCTCCACCATGCAGCCACACATCTCCTGACCTTCCCTAATTCTCCACCATGATGCAGCCACACGTCTCCTGACCTGCCCTAATTCTCCACCATGCAGCCACACGTCTCCTGACCTGCCCTAATTCTCCACCATGCAGCCACACGTCTCCTGACCTGCCCTAATTCTCCACCATGATGCAGCCACACATCTCCTGACCTGCCCTAATTCTCCACCATGCAGCCACACTTCTCCTGACCTGCCCTAATTCTCCACCATGCAGCCACACGTCTCCTGCCCTAATTCTCCACCATGCAGCCACACGTCTCCTGACCTGTCCTAATTCTCCACCATGGAGCCACACGTCTCCTGACCTGCCCTAATTCTCCACCATGCAGCCACACGTCTCCTGACCTGTCCTAATTCTCCACCATGGAGCCACACGTCTCCTGACCTGCCCTAATTCTCCACCATGCAGCCACACTTCTCCTGACCTGCCCTAATTCTCCACCATGCAGCCACACGTCTCCTGCCCTAATTCTCCACCATGCAGCCACACGTCTCCTGACCTGTCCTAATTCTCCACCATGGAGCCACACGTCTCCTGACCTGCCCTAATTCTCCACCATGCAGCCACACGTCTCCTGACCTGCCCTAATTCTCCACCATGGAGCCACACGTCTCCTGACCTGCCCTAATGCTCCACCATGCAGCCACACATCTCCTGACCTGTCCTAATTCTCCACCATGCAGCCACACATCTCCTGACCAGCCCTAATTCTCCACCATGCAGCCACACGTCTCCTGACCTGCCCTAATTCTCCACCATGCAGCCACACATCTCCTGACCTGCCCTAATTCTCCACCATGCAGCCACACGTCTCCTGACCTGCCCTAATTCTCCACCATGCAGCCACACGTCTCCTGACCTGCCCTAATTCTCCACCATGCAGCCACACGTCTCCTGACCTGCCCTAATTCTCCACCATGCAGCCACACATCTCCTGACCTGCCCTAATTCTCCACCATGCAGCCACACGTCTCCTGACCTGCCCTAATTCTCCACCATGCAGTCACACGTCTCCTGACCTGCCCTAATTCTCCACCATGATGCAGCCACACATCTCCTGACCTGCCCTAATTCTCCACCATGATGCAGCCACACATCTCCTGACCTGCCCTAATTCTCCACCATGCAGCCACACGTCTCCTGACCTGCCCTAATTCTCCACCATGCAGCCACACGTCTCCTGACCTGCTCTAATTCTCCACCATGCAGCCACACGTCTCCTGACCTGCCCTAATTCTCCACCATGATGCAGCCACACATCTCCTGACCTGCTCTAATTCTCCACCATGCAGCCACACGTCTCCTGACCTGCCCTAATTCTCCACCATGCAGGCACACGTCTCCTGACCTGCTCTAATTCTCCACCATGCAGCCACACGTCTCCTGACCTGCTCTAATTCTCCACCATGCAGCCACACGTCTCCTGACCTGCCCTAATTCTCCACCATGATGCAGCCACACGTCTCCAGACCTGCCCTAATTCTCCACCATGCAGGCACACGTCTCCTGACCTGCTCTAATTCTCCACCATGCAGCCACACATCTCCTGACCTGCTCTAATTCTCCACCATGCAGCCACACGTCTCCTGACCTGCTCTAATTCTCCACCATGCAGCCACACGTCTCCTGACCTGTCCTAATTCTCCACCATGCAGCCACACGTCTCCTGACCTGCCCTAATTCTCCACCATGCAGCCACACATCTCCTGACCTGCCCTAATTCTCCACCATGATGCAGCCACACGTCTCCTGACCTGCCCTAATTCTCCACCATGCAGCCACACATCTCCTGACCTGCCCTAATTCTCCACCATGCAGCCACACGTCTCCTGACCTGCTCTAATTCTCCACCATGCAGCCACACGTCTCCTGACCTAATTCTCCACCATGCAGCCACACATCTCCTGACCTGCTCTAATTCTCCACCATGCAGCCACACATCTCCTGACCTGCTCTAATTCTCCACCATGCAGCCACACGTCTCCTGATCTGCCCTTATTCTCCACCATGCAGCCACACATCTCCTGACCTGTCCTAATTCTCCACCATGCAGCCACACATCTCCTGACCTGTCCTAATTCTCCACCATGATGCAGTCACACATCTCCTGACCTGTCCTAATTCTCCACCATGATGCAGTCACACATCTCCTGACCTGTCCTAATTCTCCACCATGCAGTCACACATCTCCTGACCTGTCCTAATTCTCCACCATGCAGCCACACATCTCCTGACCTGCTCTAATTCTCCACCATGCAGCCACACGTCTCCTGACCTGCCCTAATTCTCCACCATGCAGCCACACGTCTCCTGACCTGCCCTAATTCTCCACCATGCAGCCACACATCTCCTGACCTGCCCTAATTCTCCACCATGCAGCCACACATCTCCTGACTTGCCCTAATTATCCACCATGCAGCCACACGTCTCCTGACCTGCTCTAATTCTCCACCATGCAGCCACACGTCTCCTGACCTAATTCTCCACCATGCAGTCACATGTCTCCTGATCTGCCCTTATTCTCCACCATGATGCAGCCACACGTCTCCTGACCTGTCCTAATTCTCCACCATGCAGCCACACGTCTCCTGACCTGCCCTAATTCTCCACCATGCAGCCACACATCTCCTGACCTGTCCTAATTCTCCACCATGCAGCCACACATCTCCTGACCTGCCCTAATTCTCCACCATGCAGCCACACGTATCCTGACCTGTCCTAATTCTCCACCATGCAGCCACACATCTCCTGACCTGCCCTAATTCTCCACCATGCAGCCACATATCTCCTGACCTGCTCTAATTCTCCACCATGCAGCCACACGTCTCCTGACCTAATTCTCCACCATGCAGCCACACGTCTCCTGACCTGCCCTAATTCTCCACCATGCAGCCACACATCTCCTGATCTGCCCTTATTCTCCACCATGCAGCCACACGTATTCCTGACCTGCCCTAATTCTCCACCATGCAGCCACACATCTGACCTGCCCTAATTCTCCACCATGCAGCCGCCACACGTCTCCTGACCTGTCCTAATTCTCCACGATGCAGCCACACGTCTCCTGACCTGTCCTAATTCTCCACCATGCAGCCACACGTCTCCAGACCTATCCTAATTCTCCACCATGCAGCCACACGTCTCCTGAACTGTCCTAATTCTCCACCATGCAGCCACACATCTCCTGACCTGCCCTAATTCTCCACGATGCAGCCACACATCTCCTGACCTGTCCTAATTCTCCACCATGCAGCCACACGTCTCCTGACCTATCCTAATTCTCCACCATGATGCAGCCACACATCTCCTGACCTGCCCTAATTCTCCACCATGATGCAGCCACACATCTCCTGACCTGTCCTAATTCTCCACCATGCAGCCACACATCTCCTGACCTGCCCTAATTCTCCACCATGCAGCCACACGTCTCCTGACCTAATTCTCCACCATGCAGCCACACATCTCCTGACCTGCCCTAATTCTCCACCATGCAGCCACACATCTCCTGACCTGCCCTAATTCTCCACCATGCAGCCACACGTCTCCTGCCCTAATTCTCCACCATGCAGCCACACATCTCCTGACCTGCCCTAATTCTCCACCATGCAGCCACACGTCTCCTGACCTAATTCTCCACCATGCAGCCACACATCTCCTGACCTGCCCTAATTCTCCACCATGCAGCCACACATCTCCTGACCTGCCCTAATTCTCCACCATGGAGCCACACGTCTCCTGACCTGCCCTAATTCTCCACCATGCAGTCACACGTGTCCTGACCTGCCCTAATTCTCCACCATGGAGCCACACGTCTCCTGACCTGCCCTAATTCTCCACCATGCAGCCACACGTCTCCTGACCTGTCCTAATTCTCCACGATGCAGCCACACATCTCCTGACCTGCCCTAATTCTCCACCATGCAGCCACACGTCTCCTGACCTAATTCTCCACCATGCAGCCACACATCTCCTGACCTGTCCTAATTCTCCACCATGATGCAGCCACACATCTCCTGACCTGCCCTAATTCTCCACCATGGAGCCACACGTCTCCTGACCTGCCCTAATGCTCCACCATGCAGCCACACATCTCCTGACCTGCCCTAATTCTCCACCATGCAGCCACACATCTCCTGACCTGCCCTAATTCTCCACCATGCAGCCACACGTCTCCTGACCTAATTCTCCACCATGCAGCCACACATCTCCTGACCTGCCCTAATTCTCCACCATGCAGCCACACATCTCCTGACCTGCCCTAATTCTCCACCATGGAGCCACACGTCTCCTGACCTGCCCTAATTCTCCACCATGCAGTCACACGTGTCCTGACCTGTCCTAATTCTCCACCATGGAGCCACACGTCTCCTGACCTGCCCTAATTCTCCACCATGCAGCCACACATCTCCTGACCTTCCCTAATTCTCCACCATGATGCAGCCACACGTCTCCTGACCTGCCCTAATTCTCCACCATGCAGCCACACGTCTCCTGACCTGCCCTAATTCTCCACCATGCAGCCACACATCTCCTGACCTGCCCTAATTCTCCACCATGATGCAGCCACACATCTCCTGACCTGCCCTAATTCTCCACCATGCAGCCACACGTCTCCTGCCCTAATTCTCCACCATGCAGCCACACGTCTCCTGACCTGTCCTAATTCTCCACCATGGAGCCACACGTCTCCTGACCTGCCCTAATTCTCCACCATGCAGCCACACATCTCCTGACCTTCCCTAATTCTCCACCATGATGCAGCCACACATCTCCTGACCTGCCCTAATTCTCCACCATGGAGCCACACGTCTCCTCACCTGCCCTAATGCTCCACCATGCAGCCACACATCTCCTGACCTGTCCTAATTCTCCACCATGCAGCCACACATCTCCTGACCAGCCCTAATTCTCCACCATGCAGCCACACGTCTCCTGACCTGCCCTAATTCTCCACCATGCAGCCACACATCTCCTGACCTGCCCTAATTCTCCACCATGCAGCCACACGTCTCCTGACCTGCCCTAATTCTCCACCATGCAGCCACACGTCTCCTGACCTGCCCTAATTCTCCACCATGCAGCCACACGTCTCCTGACCTGCCCTAATTCTCCACCATGCAGCCACACATCTCCTGACCTGCCCTAATTCTCCACCATGCAGCCACACGTCTCCTGACCTGCCCTAATTCTCCACCATGCAGCCACACGTCTCCTGACCTGCCCTAATTCTCCACCATGATGCAGCCACACGTCTCCTGACCTGCCCTAATTCTCCACCATGCAGCCACACATCTCCTGACCTGCCCTAATTCTCCACCATGCAGCCACACGTCTCCTGCCCTAATTCTCCACCATGCAGCCACACATCTCCTGACCTGCCCTAATTCTCCACCATGCAGCCACACGTCTCCTGACCTAATTCTCCACCATGCAGCCACACATCTCCTGACCTGCCCTAATTCTCCACCATGCAGCCACACATCTCCTGACCTGCCCTAATTCTCCACCATGGAGCCACACGTCTCCTGACCTGCCCTAATTCTCCACCATGCAGTCACACGTGTCCTGACCTGCCCTAATTCTCCACCATGGAGCCACACGTCTCCTGACCTGCCCTAATTCTCCACCATGCAGCCACACGTCTCCTGACCTGTCCTAATTCTCCACGATGCAGCCACACATCTCCTGACCTGCCCTAATTCTCCACCATGCAGCCACACGTCTCCTGACCTAATTCTCCACCATGCAGCCACACATCTCCTGACCTGTCCTAATTCTCCACCATGATGCAGCCACACATCTCCTGACCTGCCCTAATTCTCCACCATGGAGCCACACGTCTCCTGACCTGCCCTAATGCTCCACCATGCAGCCACACATCTCCTGACCTGCCCTAATTCTCCACCATGCAGCCACACATCTCCTGACCTGCCCTAATTCTCCACCATGCAGCCACACGTCTCCTGACCTAATTCTCCACCATGCAGCCACACATCTCCTGACCTGCCCTAATTCTCCACCATGCAGCCACACATCTCCTGACCTGCCCTAATTCTCCACCATGGAGCCACACGTCTCCTGACCTGCCCTAATTCTCCACCATGCAGTCACACGTGTCCTGACCTGTCCTAATTCTCCACCATGGAGCCACACGTCTCCTGACCTGCCCTAATTCTCCACCATGCAGCCACACATCTCCTGACCTTCCCTAATTCTCCACCATGATGCAGCCACACGTCTCCTGACCTGCCCTAATTCTCCACCATGCAGCCACACGTCTCCTGACCTGCCCTAATTCTCCACCATGCAGCCACACATCTCCTGACCTGCCCTAATTCTCCACCATGATGCAGCCACACATCTCCTGACCTGCCCTAATTCTCCACCATGCAGCCACACGTCTCCTGCCCTAATTCTCCACCATGCAGCCACACGTCTCCTGACCTGTCCTAATTCTCCACCATGGAGCCACACGTCTCCTGACCTGCCCTAATTCTCCACCATGCAGCCACACATCTCCTGACCTTCCCTAATTCTCCACCATGATGCAGCCACACATCTCCTGACCTGCCCTAATTCTCCACCATGGAGCCACACGTCTCCTCACCTGCCCTAATGCTCCACCATGCAGCCACACATCTCCTGACCTGTCCTAATTCTCCACCATGCAGCCACACATCTCCTGACCAGCCCTAATTCTCCACCATGCAGCCACACGTCTCCTGACCTGCCCTAATTCTCCACCATGCAGCCACACATCTCCTGACCTGCCCTAATTCTCCACCATGCAGCCACACGTCTCCTGACCTGCCCTAATTCTCCACCATGCAGCCACACGTCTCCTGACCTGCCCTAATTCTCCACCATGCAGCCACACGTCTCCTGACCTGCCCTAATTCTCCACCATGCAGCCACACATCTCCTGACCTGCCCTAATTCTCCACCATGCAGCCACACGTCTCCTGACCTGCCCTAATTCTCCACCATGCAGCCACACGTCTCCTGACCTGCCCTAATTCTCCACCATGATGCAGCCACACGTCTCCTGACCTGCCCTAATTCTCCACCATGCAGCCACACATCTCCTGACCTGCCCTAATTCTCCACCATGCAGCCACACGTCTCCTGACCTGCCCTAATTCTCCACCATGCAGCCACACGTCTCCTGACCTGCCCTAATTCTCCACCATGATGCAGCCACACGTCTCCTGACCTGCCCTAATTCTCCACCATGCAGCCACACGTCTCCTGACCTGCCCTAATTCTCCACCATGCAGTCACACGTCTCCTGACCTGCCCTAATTCTCCACCATGATGCAGCCACACATCTCCTGACCTGCCCTAATTCTCCACCATGATGCAGCCACACATCTCCTGACCTGCTCTAATTCTCCACCATGCAGCCACACATCTGACCTGCCCTAATTCTCCACCATGATGCAGTCACACATCTCCTGACCTGCCCTAATTCTCCACCATGCAGCCACACGTCTCCTGACCTGCCCTAATTCTCCACCATGATGCAGCCACACGTCTCCTGACCTGCCCTAATTCTCCACCATGCAGCCACACGTCTCCTGACCTGTCCTAATTCTCCACCATGCAGCCACACGTCTCCTGACCTATCCTAATTCTCCACCATGATGCAGCCACACATCTGACCTGCCCTAATTCTCCACCATGATGCAGTCACACATCTCCTGACCAGCCCTAATTCTCCACCATGCAGTCACACATCTCCTGACCTGTCCTAATTCTCCACTATGCAGCCACACGTCTCCTGACCTATCCTAATTCTCCACCATGCAGCCACACATCTCCTGACCTGCCCTAATTCTCCACCATGCAGTCACACATCTCCTGACCTGCCCTAATTCTCCACCATGATGCAGCCACACATCTCCTGACCTGCCCTAATTCTCCACCATGCAGCTACACGTCTCCTGACCTAATTCTCCACCATGCAGTCACATGTCTCCTGATCTGCCCTTATTCTCCACCATGATGCAGCCACACGTCTCCTGACCTGCCCTAATTCTCCACCATGCAGCTACACGTCTCCTGACCTAATTCTCCACCATGCAGTCACATGTCTCCTGACCTGCTCTAATTCTCCACCATGCAGCCACACGTCTCCTGACCTGTCCTAATTCTCCACCATGCAGCCACACATCTCCTGACCTGCCCTAATTCTCCACCATGCAGCCACACGTCTCCTGACCTGCCCTAATTCTCCACCATGCAGCCACACGTCTCCTGACCTGCCCTAATTCTCCACCATGCAGCCACACATCTCCTGATCTGCCCTTATTCTCCACCATGCAGCCACACGTCTCCTGACCTGCCCTAATTCTCCACCATGCAGCCACACATCTGACCTGCCCTAATTCTCCACCATGCAGCCGCCACACGTCTCCTGACCTGTCCTAATTCTCCACCATGCAGCCACACATCTCCTGACCTGCCCTAATTCTCCACGATGCAGCCACACGTCTCCTGACCTGTCCTAATTCTCCACCATGCAGCCACACATCTCCTGACCTGCCCTAATTCTCCACGATGCAGCCACACATCTCCTGACCTGTCCTAATTCTCCACCATGCAGCCACACGTCTCCTGACCTGCCCTAATTCTCCACCATGCAGCCACACGTCTCCTGACCTGCCCTAATTCTCCACCATGCAGCCACACATCTCCTGAACTAATTCTCCACCATGCAGCCACACATCTCCTGACCTGTCCTAATTCTCCACCATGGAGCCACACGTCTCCTGACCTATCCTAATTCTCCACCATGATGCAGCCACACATCTCCTGACCTGCCCTAATTCTCCACCATGATGCAGCCACACATCTCCTGACCTGTCCTAATTCTCCACCATGATGCAGTCACACGTCTCCTGAGCTAATTCTCCACCATGCAGCCACACATCTCCTGACCTGCCCTAATTCTCCACCATGCAGCCACACATCTCCTGACCTGCCCTAATTCTCCACCATGCAGCCACACGTCTCCTGACCTAATTCTCCACCATGCAGCCACACATCTCCTGACCTGCCCTAATTCTCCACCATGCAGCCACACATCTCCTGACCTGCCCTAATTCTCCACCATGGAGCCACACGTCTCCTGACCTGCCCTAATTCTCCACCATGCAGTCACACGTGTCCTGACCTGTCCTAATTCTCCACCATGGAGCCACACGTCTCCTGACCTGCCCTAATTCTCCACCATGCAGCCACACATCTCCTGACCTTCCCTAATTCTCCACCATGATGCAGCCACACATCTCCTGACCTGCCCTAATTCTCCACCATGGAGCCACACGTCTCCTGACCTGCCCTAATGCTCCACCATGCAGCCACACATCTCCTGACCTGCCCTAATTCTCCACCATGCAGCCACACGTCTCCTGACCTGTCCTAATTCTCCACGATGCAGCCACACATCTCCTGACCTGCCCTAATGCTCCACCATGCAGCCACACATCTCCTGACCTGCCCTAATTCTCCACCATGCAGCCACACGTCTCCTGACCTAATTCTCCACCATGCAGCCACACATCTCCTGACCTGCCCTAATTCTCCACCATGCAGCCACACATCTCCTGACCTTCCCTAATTCTCCACCATGATGCAGCCACACGTCTCCTGACCTGCCCTAATTCTCCACCATGCAGCCACACGTCTCCTGACCTGCCCTAATTCTCCACCATGCAGCCACACGTCTCCTGACCTGCCCTAATTCTCCACCATGATGCAGCCACACATCTCCTGACCTGCCCTAATTCTCCACCATGCAGCCACACTTCTCCTGACCTGCCCTAATTCTCCACCATGCAGCCACACGTCTCCTGCCCTAATTCTCCACCATGCAGCCACACGTCTCCTGACCTGTCCTAATTCTCCACCATGGAGCCACACGTCTCCTGACCTGCCCTAATTCTCCACCATGCAGCCACACGTCTCCTGACCTTCCCTAATTGTCCACCATGATGCAGCCACACATCTCCTGACCTGCCCTAATTCTCCACCATGGAGCCACACGTCTCCTGACCTGCCCTAATGCTCCACCATGCAGCCACACATCTCCTGACCTGTCCTAATTCTCCACCATGCAGCCACACATCTCCTGACCAGCCCTAATTCTCCACCATGCAGCCACACGTCTCCTGACCTGCCCTAATTCTCCACCATGCAGCCACACATCTCCTGACCTGCCCTAATTCTCCACCATGCAGCCACACGTCTCCTGACCTGCCCTAATTCTCCACCATGCAGCCACACGTCTCCTGACCTGCCCTAATTCTCCACCATGCAGCCACACGTCTCCTGACCTGCCCTAATTCTCCACCATGCAGCCACACATCTCCTGACCTGCCCTAATTCTCCACCATGCAGCCACACGTCTCCTGACCTGCCCTAATTCTCCACCATGCAGTCACACGTCTCCTGACCTGCCCTAATTCTCCACCATGATGCAGCCACACATCTCCTGACCTGCCCTAATTCTCCACCATGATGCAGCCACACATCTCCTGACCTGCCCTAATTCTCCACCATGCAGCCACACGTCTCCTGACCTGCCCTAATTCTCCACCATGCAGCCACACGTCTCCTGACCTGCTCTAATTCTCCACCATGCAGCCACACGTCTCCTGACCTGCCCTAATTCTCCACCATGATGCAGCCACACATCTCCTGACCTGCTCTAATTCTCCACCATGCAGCCACACGTCTCCTGACCTGCCCTAATTCTCCACCATGCAGGCACACGTCTCCTGACCTGCTCTAATTCTCCACCATGCAGCCACACGTCTCCTGACCTGCTCTAATTCTCCACCATGCAGCCACACGTCTCCTGACCTGCCCTAATTCTCCACCATGATGCAGCCACACGTCTCCAGACCTGCCCTAATTCTCCACCATGCAGGCACACGTCTCCTGACCTGCCCTAATTCTCCACCATGCGGCCACACATCTCCTGACCTGCTCTAATTCTCCACCATGCAGCCACACGTCTCCTGACCTGCTCTAATTCTCCACCATGCAGCCACACGTCTCCTGACCTGTCCTAATTCTCCACCATGCAGCCACACGTCTCCTGACCTGCCCTAATTCTCCACCATGCAGCCACACATCTCCTGACCTGCCCTAATTCTCCACCATGATGCAGCCACACGTCTCCTGACCTGCCCTAATTCTCCACCATGCAGCCACACATCTCCTGACCTGCCCTAATTCTCCACCATGCAGCCACACGTCTCCTGACCTGCTCTAATTCTCCACCATGCAGCCACACGTCTCCTGACCTGCTCTAATTCTCCACCATGCAGCCACACGTCTCCTGACCTAATTCTCCACCATGCAGCCACACATCTCCTGACCTGCTCTAATTCTCCACCATGCAGCCACACGTCTCCTGATCTGCCCTTATTCTCCACCATGATGCAGCCACACATCTCCTGACCTGTCCTAATTCTCCACCATGCAGCCACACATCTCCTGACCTGTCCTAATTCTCCACCATGCAGCCACACATCTCCTGACCTGTCCTAATTCTCCACCATGCAGCCACACATCTCCTGACCTGCCCTAATTCTCCACGATGCAGCCACACATCTCCTGACCTGTCCTAATTCTCCACCATGCAGCCACACGTCTCCTGACCTATCCTAATTCTCCACCATGATGCAGCCACACATCTCCTGACCTGCCCTAATTCTCCACCATGATGCAGCCACACATCTCCTGACCTGCCCTAATTCTCCACCATGCAGCCACACATCTCCTCACCTGCCCTAAATCTCCACCATGCAGCCACACATCTCCTGACCTAATTCTCCACCATGCAGCCACACATCTCCTGACCTAATTCTCCACCATGGAGCCACACGTCTCCTGACCTGCCCTAATTATCCACCATGGAGCCACACGTGTCCTGACCTGCCCTAATTCTCCACCATGCAGTCACACGTCTCCTGACCTGCCCTAATTCTCCACCATGCAGCCACACATCTCCTGACCTGTCCTAATTCTCCACCATGGAGCCACACGTCTCCTGACCTATCCTAATTCTCCACCATGATGCAGCCACACATCTCCTGACCTGCCCTAATTCTCCACCATGCAGTCACACATCTCCTGATCTGCCCTAAATCTCCACCATGCAGCCACACATCTCCTGACCTGCCCTAATTCTCCACCATGATGCAGCCACACATCTCCTGACCTGCCCTAATTCTCCACCATGCAGCCACACATCTCCTGACCTGCCCTAATTATCCACCATGCAGCCACACATCTCCTGACCTGTCCTAATTCTCCACCATGCAGCCACACATCTCCTGACCTGTCCTAATTCTCCACCATGATGCAGTCACACATCTCCTGACCTGTCCTAATTCTCCACCATGATGCAGTCACACATCTCCTGACCTGTCCTAATTCTCCACCATGCAGTCACACATCTCCTGACCTGTCCTAATTCTCCACCATGCAGCCACACATCTCCTGACCTGCTCTAATTCTCCACCATGCAGCCACACGTCTCCTGACCTGCCCTAATTCTCCACCATGCAGCCACACGTCTCCTGACCTGCCCTAATTCTCCACCATGCAGCCACACATCTCCTGACCTGCCCTAATTCTCCACCATGCAGCCACACATCTCCTGACTTGCCCTAATTATCCACCATGCAGCCACACGTCTCCTGACCTGCTCTAATTCTCCACCATGCAGCCACACGTCTCCTGACCTGTCCTAATTCTCCACCATGCAGCCACACATCTCCTGACCTGTCCTAATTCTCCACCATGCAGCCACACATCTCCTGACCTGTCCTAATTCTCCACCATGCAGCCACACATCTCCTGACCTGTCCTAATTCTCCACCATGCAGCCACACGTCTCCTGACCTGTCCTAATTCTCCACCATGCAGCCACACATCTCCTGACCTGTCCTAATTCTCCACCATGCGGCCACACATCTCCTGACCTGTCCTAATTCTCCACCATGCAGCCACACATCTCCTGACCTGTCCTAATTCTCCACCATGCAGCCACACGTCTCCTGACCTGTCCTAATTCTCCACCATGCAGCCACACGTCTCCTGACCTATCCTAATTCTCCACCATGATGCAGCCACACATCTCCTGACCTGCCCTAATTCTCCACCATGATGCAGTCACACATCTCCTGACCAGCCCTAATTCTCCACCATGCAGTCACACATCTCCTGACCTGTCCTAATTCTCCACCATGCAGTCACACATCTCCTGACCTGTCCTAATTCTCCACTATGCAGCCACACGTCTCCTGACCTATCCTAATTCTCCACCATGCAGCCACACATCTCCTGACCTGCCCTAATTCTCCACCATGCAGTCACACATCTCCTGACCTGCCCTAATTCTCCACCATGATGCAGCCACACATCTCCTGACCTGCCCTAATTCTCCACCATGCAGCTACACGTCTCCTGACCTAATTCTCCACCATGCAGTCACATGTCTCCTGATCTGCCCTTATTCTCCACCATGATGCAGCCACACGTCTCCTGACCTGTCCTAATTCTCCACCATGCAGCCACACGTCTCCTGACCTGCCCTAATTCTCCACCATGCAGCCACACATCTCCTGACCTGTCCTAATTCTCCACCATGCAGCCACACATCTCCTGACCTGCCCTAATTCTCCACCATGCAGCCACACGTCTCCTGACCTGTCCTAATTCTCCACCATGCAGCCACACATCTCCTGACCTGCCCTAATTCTCCACCATGCAGCCACATATCTCCTGACCTGCTCTAATTCTCCACCATGCAGCCACACGTCTCCTGACCTAATTCTCCACCATGCAGTCACATGTCTCCTGACCTGCTCTAATTCTCCACCATGCAGCCACACGTCTCCTGACCTGTCCTAATTCTCCACCATGCAGCCACACATCTCCTGACCTGCCCTAATTCTCCACCATGCAGCCACACGTCTCCTGACCTGCCCTAATTCTCCACCATGCAGCCACACGTCTCCTGACCTGCCCTAATTCTCCACCATGCAGCCACACATCTCCTGATCTGCCCTTATTCTCCACCATGCAGCCACACGTCTCCTGACCTGCCCTAATTCTCCACCATGCAGCCACACATCTGACCTGCCCTAATTCTCCACCATGCAGCCGCCACACGTCTCCTGACCTGTCCTAATTCTCCACCATGCAGCCACACATCTCCTGACCTGCCCTAATTCTCCACGATGCAGCCACACGTCTCCTGACCTGTCCTAATTCTCCACCATGCAGCCACACATCTCCTGACCTGCCCTAATTCTCCACGATGCAGCCACACATCTTCTGACCTGTCCTAATTCTCCACGATGCAGCCACACGTCTCCTGACCTGCCCTAATTCTCCACCATGCAGCCACACGTCTCCTGACCTGCCCTAATTCTCCACCATGCAGCCACACATCTCCTGAACTAATTCTCCACCATGCAGCCACACATCTCCTGACCTGTCCTAATTCTCCACCATGGAGCCACACGTCTCCTGACCTATCCTAATTCTCCACCATGATGCAGCCACACATCTCCTGACCTGCCCTAATTCTCCACCATGATGCAGCCACACATCTCCTGACCTGTCCTAATTCTCCACCATGATGCAGTCACACGTCTCCTGAGCTAATTCTCCACCATGCAGCCACACATCTCCTGACCTGCCCTAATTCTCCACCATGCAGCCACACATCTCCTGACCTGCCCTAATTCTCCACCATGCAGCCACACGTCTCCTGACCTAATTCTCCACCATGCAGCCACACATCTCCTGACCTGCCCTAATTCTCCACCATGCAGCCACACATCTCCTGACCTGCCCTAATTCTCCACCATGGAGCCACACGTCTCCTGACCTGCCCTAATTCTCCACCATGCAGTCACACGTGTCCTGACCTGTCCTAATTCTCCACCATGGAGCCACACGTCTCCTGACCTGCCCTAATTCTCCACCATGCAGCCACACATCTCCTGACCTTCCCTAATTCTCCACCATGATGCAGCCACACATCTCCTGACCTGCCCTAATTCTCCACCATGGAGCCACACGTCTCCTGACCTGCCCTAATGCTCCACCATGCAGCCACACATCTCCTGACCTGCCCTAATTCTCCACCATGCAGCCACACGTCTCCTGACCTGTCCTAATTCTCCACGATGCAGCCACACATCTCCTGACCTGCCCTAATTCTCCACGATGCAGCCACACATCTCCTGACCTGCCCTAATTCTCCACCATGGAGCCACACGTCTCCTGACCTGCCCTAATGCTCCACCATGCAGCCACACATCTCCTGACCTGCCCTAATTCTCCACCATGCAGCCACACGTCTCCTGACCTAATTCTCCACCATGCAGCCACACATCTCCTGACCTGCCCTAATTCTCCACCATGCAGCCACACATCTCCTGACCTTCCCTAATTCTCCACCATGATGCAGCCACACGTCTCCTGACCTGCCCTAATTCTCCACCATGCAGCCACACGTCTCCTGACCTGCCCTAATTCTCCACCATGCAGCCACACGTCTCCTGACCTGCCCTAATTCTCCACCATGATGCAGCCACACATCTCCTGACCTGCCCTAATTCTCCACCATGCAGCCACACTTCTCCTGACCTGCCCTAATTCTCCACCATGCAGCCACACGTCTCCTGCCCTAATTCTCCACCATGCAGCCACACGTCTCCTGACCTGTCCAAATTCTCCACCATGGAGCCACACGTCTCCTGACCTGCCCTAATTCTCCACCATGCAGCCACACGTCTCCTGACCTTCCCTAATTCTCCACCATGATGCAGCCACACATCTCCTGACCTGCCCTAATTCTCCACCATGGAGCCACACGTCTCCTGACCTGCCCTAATTATCCACCATGGAGCCACACGTGTCCTGACCTGCCCTAATTCTCCACCATGCAGTCACACGTCTCCTGACCTGCCCTAATTCTCCACCATGCAGCCACACATCTCCTGACCTGTCCTAATTCTCCACCATGGAGCCACACGTCTCCTGACCTATCCTAATTCTCCACCATGATGCAGCCACACATCTCCTGACCTGCCCTAATTCTCCACCATGCAGTCACACATCTCCTGATCTGCCCTAAATCTCCACCATGCAGCCACACATCTCCTGACCTGCCCTAATTCTCCACCATGATGCAGCCACACATCTCCTGACCTGCCCTAATTCTCCACCATGCAGCCACACATCTCCTGACCTGCCCTAATTATCCACCATGCAGCCACACATCTCCTGACCTGTCCTAATTCTCCACCATGCAGCCACACATCTCCTGACCTGTCCTAATTCTCCACCATGATGCAGTCACACATCTCCTGACCTGTCCTAATTCTCCACCATGCAGTCACACATCTCCTGACCTGTCCTAATTCTCCACCATGCAGCCACACATCTCCTGACCTGCTCTAATTCTCCACCATGCAGCCACACGTCTCCTGACCTGCCCTAATTCTCCACCATGCAGCCACACGTCTCCTGACCTGCCCTAATTCTCCACCATGCAGCCACACATCTCCTGACCTGCCCTAATTCTCCACCATGCAGCCACACATCTCCTGACTTGCCCTAATTATCCACCATGCAGCCACACGTCTCCTGACCTGCTCTAATTCTCCACCATGCAGCCACACGTCTCCTGACCTAATTCTCCACCATGCAGTCACATGTCTCCTGATCTGCCCTAATTCTCCACCATGCAGCCACACGTCTCCTGACCTGCCCTAATTCTCCACCATGCAGCCACACATCTCCTGACCTGTCCTAATTCTCCACCATGCAGCCACACGTCTCCTGACCTGCCCTAATTCTCCACCATGCAGCCACACATCTCCTGACCTGTCCTAATTCTCCACCATGCAGCCACACATCTCCTGACCTGCCCTAATTCTCCACCATGCAGCCACACGTCTCCTGACCTGTCCTAATTCTCCACCATGCAGCCACACATCTCCTGACCTGCCCTAATTCTCCACCATGCAGCCACATATCTCCTGACCTGCTCTAATTCTCCACCATGCAGCCACACGTCTCCTGACCTAATTCTCCACCATGCAGCCACACGTCTCCTGACCTGCCCTAATTCTCCACCATGCAGCCACACATCTCCTGATCTGCCCTTATTCTCCACCATGCAGCCACACGTATTCCTGACCTGCCCTAATTCTCCACCATGCAGCCACACATCTGACCTGCCCTAATTCTCCACCATGCAGCCGCCACACGTCTCCTGACCTGTCCTAATTCTCCACCATGCAGCCACACATCTCCTGACCTGCCCTAATTCTCCACGATGCAGCCACACGTCTCCTGACCTGTCCTAATTCTCCACCATGCAGCCACACGTCTCCAGACCTATCCTAATTCTCCACCATGCAGCCACACGTCTCCAGACCTGCTCTAATTCTCCACGATGCAGCCACACATCTCCTGACCTGTCCTAATTCTCCACCATGCAGCCACACGTCTCCTGACCTATCCTAATTCTCCACCATGATGCAGCCACACATCTCCTGACCTGCCCTAATTCTCCACCATGATGCAGCCACACATCTCCTGACCTGTCCTAATTCTCCACCATGCAGCCACACATCTCCTGACCTGCCCTAATTCTCCACCATGCAGCCACACGTCTCCTGACCTAATTCTCCACCATGCAGCCACACGTCTCCTGAACTGTCCTAATTCTCCACCATGCAGCCACACATCTCCTGACCTGCCCTAATTCTCCACCATGCAGCCACACATCTCCTGACCTGCCCTAATTCTCCACCATGCAGCCACACGTCTCCTGACCTAATTCTCCACCATGCAGCCACACATCTCCTGACCTGCCCTAATTCTCCACCATGCAGCCACACATCTCCTGACCTGCCCTAATTCTCCACCATGGAGCCACACGTCTCCTGACCTGCCCTAATTCTCCACCATGCAGTCACACGTGTCCTGACCTGTCCTAATTCTCCACCATGGAGCCACACGTCTCCTGACCTGCCCTAATTCTCCACCATGCAGCCACACATCTCCTGACCTTCCCTAATTCTCCACCATGATGCAGCCACACATCTCCTGACCTGCCCTAATTCTCCACCATGGAGCCACACGTCTCCTGACCTGCCCTAATTCTCCACCATGCAGCCACACGTCTCCTGACCTGTCCTAATTCTCCACGATGCAGCCACACATCTCCTGACCTGCCCTAATTCTCCACGATGCAGCCACACATCTCCTGACCTGCCCTAATTCTCCACCATGGAGCCACACGTCTCCTGACCTGCCCTAATGCTCCACCATGCAGCCACACATCTCCTGACCTGCCCTAATTCTCCACCATGCAGCCACACATCTCCTGACCTGCCCTAATTCTCCACCATGCAGCCACACGTCTCCTGACCTAATTCTCCACCATGCAGCCACACATCTCCTGACCTGCCCTAATTCTCCACCATGCAGCCACACATCTCCTGACCTGCCCTAATTCTCCACCATGGAGCCACACGTCTCCTGACCTGCCCTAATTCTCCACCATGCAGTCACACGTGTCCTGACCTGTCCTAATTCTCCACCATGGAGCCACACGTCTCCTGACCTGCCCTAATTCTCCACCATGCAGCCACACATCTCCTGACCTTCCCTAATTCTCCACCATGATGCAGCCACACGTCTCCTGACCTGCCCTAATTCTCCACCATGCAGCCACACGTCTCCTGACCTGCCCTAATTCTCCACCATGCAGCCACACATCTCCTGACCTGCCCTAATTCTCCACCATGATGCAGCCACACATCTCCTGACCTGCCCTAATTCTCCACCATGCAGCCACACGTCTCCTGCCCTAATTCTCCACCATGCAGCCACACGTCTCCTGACCTGTCCTAATTCTCCACCATGGAGCCACACGTCTCCTGACCTGCCCTAATTCTCCACCATGCAGCCACACATCTCCTGACCTTCCCTAATTCTCCACCATGATGCAGCCACACATCTCCTGACCTGCCCTAATTCTCCACCATGGAGCCACACGTCTCCTCACCTGCCCTAATGCTCCACCATGCAGCCACACATCTCCTGACCTGTCCTAATTCTCCACCATGCAGCCACACATCTCCTGACCAGCCCTAATTCTCCACCATGCAGCCACACGTCTCCTGACCTGCCCTAATTCTCCACCATGCAGCCACACGTCTCCTGACCTGCCCTAATTCTCCACCATGCAGCCACACGTCTCCTGACCTGCCCTAATTCTCCACCATGCAGCCACACGTCTCCTGACCTGCCCTAATTCTCCACCATGCAGCCACACGTCTCCTGACCTGCCCTAATTCTCCACCATGCAGCCACACGTCTCCTGACCTGCCCTAATTCTCCACCATGCAGCCACACGTCTCCTGACCTGCCCTAATTCTCCACCATGCAGCCACACGTCTCCTGACCTGCCCTAATTCTCCACCATGCAGCCACACGTCTCCTGACCTGCCCTAATTCTCCACCATGATGCAGCCACACGTCTCCTGACCTGCCCTAATTCTCCACCATGCAGCCACACATCTCCTGACCTGCCCTAATTCTCCACCATGCAGCCACACGTCTCCTGACCTGCCCTAATTCTCCACCATGCAGCCACACGTCTCCTGACCTGCCCTAATTCTCCACCATGATGCAGCCACACGTCTCCTGACCTGCCCTAATTCTCCACCATGATGCAGCCACACGTCTCCTGACCTGCCCTAATTCTCCACCATGCAGTCACACGTCTCCTGACCTGCCCTAATTCTCCACCATGATGCAGCCACACATCTCCTGACCTGCCCTAATTCTCCACCATGATGCAGCCACACATCTCCTGACCTGCTCTAATTCTCCACCATGCAGCCACACATCTGACCTGCCCTAATTCTCCACCATGATGCAGTCACACATCTCCTGACCTGCCCTAATTCTCCACCATGCAGCCACACGTCTCCTGACCTGCCCTAATTCTCCACCATGATGCAGCCACACGTCTCCTGACCTGCCCTAATTCTCCACCATGCAGCCACACGTCTCCTGACCTGTCCTAATTCTCCACCATGCAGCCACACGTCTCCTGACCTATCCTAATTCTCCACCATGATGCAGCCACACATCTCCTGACCTGCCCTAATTCTCCACCATGATGCAGTTACACATCTCCTGACCTGCTCTAATTCTCCACCATGCAGCCACACATCTGACCTGCCCTAATTCTCCACCATGATGCAGTCACACATCTCCTGACCAGCCCTAATTCTCCACCATGCAGTCACACATCTCCTGACCTGTCCTAATTCTCCACTATGCAGCCACACGTCTCCTGACCTATCCTAATTCTCCACCATGCAGCCACACATCTCCTGACCTGCCCTAATTCTCCACCATGCAGTCACACATCTCCTGACCTGCCCTAATTCTCCACCATGATGCAGCCACACATCTCCTGACCTGCCCTAATTCTCCACCATGCAGCTACACGTCTCCTGACCTAATTCTCCACCATGCAGTCACATGTCTCCTGATCTGCCCTTATTCTCCACCATGATGCAGCCACACGTCTCCTGACCTGTCCTAATTCTCCACCATGCAGCCACACGTCTCCTGACCTGCCCTAATTCTCCACCATGCAGCCACACATCTCCTGACCTGCCCTAATTCTCCACCATGCAGCCACACGTCTCCTGACCTGTCCTAATTCTCCACCATGCAGCCACACATCTCCTGACCTGCCCTAATTCTCCACCATGCAGCCACATATCTCCTGACCTGCTCTAATTCTCCACCATGCAGCCACACGTCTCCTGACCTAATTCTCCACCATGCAGTCACATGTCTCCTGACCTGCTCTAATTCTCCACCATGCAGCCACACGTCTCCTGACCTGTCCTAATTCTCCACCATGCAGCCACACATCTCCTGACCTGCCCTAATTCTCCACCATGCAGCCACACGTCTCCTGACCTGCCCTAATTCTCCACCATGCAGCCACACGTCTCCTGACCTGCCCTAATTCTCCACCATGCAGCCACACGTCTCCTGATCTGCCCTTATTCTCCACCATGCAGCCACACGTCTCCTGACCTGCCCTAATTCTCCACCATGCAGCCACACATCTGACCTGCCCTAATTCTCCACCATGCAGCCGCCACACGTCTCCTGACCTGTCCTAATTCTCCACCATGCAGCCACACATCTCCTGACCTGCCCTAATTCTCCACGATGCAGCCACACATCTCCTGACCTGTCCTAATTCTCCACCATGCAGCCACACGTCTCCTGACCTGCCCTAATTCTCCACCATGCAGCCACACGTCTCCTGACCTGCCCTAATTCTCCACCATGCAGCCACACATCTCCTGAACTAATTCTCCACCATGCAGCCACACATCTCCTGACCTGTCCTAATTCTCCACCATGGAGCCACACGTCTCCTGACCTATCCTAATTCTCCACCATGATGCAGCCACACATCTCCTGACCTGCCCTAATTCTCCACCATGATGCAGCCACACATCTCCTGACCTGTCCTAATTCTCCACCATGATGCAGTCACACGTCTCCTGAGCTAATTCTCCACCATGCAGCCACACATCTCCTGACCTGCCCTAATTCTCCACCATGCAGCCACACATCTCCTGACCTGCCCTAATTCTCCACCATGCAGCCACACGTCTCCTGACCTAATTCTCCACCATGCAGCCACACATCTCCTGACCTGCCCTAATTCTCCACCATGCAGCCACACATCTCCTGACCTGCCCTAATTCTCCACCATGGAGCCACACGTCTCCTGACCTGCCCTAATTCTCCACCATGCAGTCACACGTGTCCTGACCTGTCCTAATTCTCCACCATGGAGCCACACGTCTCCTGACCTAATTCTCCACCATGCAGCCACACATCTCCTGACCTGCCCTAATTCTCCACCATGCAGCCACACATCTCCTGACCTGCCCTAATTCTCCACCATGGAGCCACACGTCTCCTGACCTGCCCTAATTCTCCACCATGCAGCCACACATCTCCTGACCTTCCCTAATTCTCCACCATGATGCAGCCACACATCTCCTGACCTGCCCTAATTCTCCACCATGGAGCCACACGTCTCCTGACCTGCCCTAATGCTCCACCATGCAGCCACACATCTCCTGACCTGCCCTAATTCTCCACCATGCAGCCACACGTCTCCTGACCTGTCCTAATTCTCCACGATGCAGCCACACATCTCCTGACCTGCCCTAATTCTCCACGATGCAGCCACACATCTCCTGACCTGCCCTAATTCTCCACCATGGAGCCACACGTCTCCTGACCTGCCCTAATGCTCCACCATGCAGCCACACATCTCCTGACCTGCCCTAATTCTCCACCATGCAGCCACACGTCTCCTGACCTAATTCTCCACCATGCAGCCACACATCTCCTGACCTGCCCTAATTCTCCACCATGCAGCCACACATCTCCTGACCTTCCCTAATTCTCCACCATGATGCAGCCACACGTCTCCTGACCTGCCCTAATTCTCCACCATGCAGCCACACGTCTCCTGACCTGCCCTAATTCTCCACCATGCAGCCACACGTCTCCTGACCTGCCCTAATTCTCCACCATGATGCAGCCACACATCTCCTGACCTGCCCTAATTCTCCACCATGCAGCCACACTTCTCCTGACCTGCCCTAATTCTCCACCATGCAGCCACACGTCTCCTGCCCTAATTCTCCACCATGCAGCCACACGTCTCCTGACCTGTCCTAATTCTCCACCATGGAGCCACACGTCTCCTGACCTGCCCTAATTCTCCACCATGCAGCCACACGTCTCCTGACCTGTCCTAATTCTCCACCATGGAGCCACACGTCTCCTGACCTGCCCTAATTCTCCACCATGCAGCCACACTTCTCCTGACCTGCCCTAATTCTCCACCATGCAGCCACACGTCTCCTGCCCTAATTCTCCACCATGCAGCCACACGTCTCCTGACCTGTCCTAATTCTCCACCATGGAGCCACACGTCTCCTGACCTGCCCTAATTCTCCACCATGCAGCCACACGTCTCCTGACCTGCCCTAATTCTCCACCATGGAGCCACACGTCTCCTGACCTGCCCTAATGCTCCACCATGCAGCCACACATCTCCTGACCTGTCCTAATTCTCCACCATGCAGCCACACATCTCCTGACCAGCCCTAATTCTCCACCATGCAGCCACACGTCTCCTGACCTGCCCTAATTCTCCACCATGCAGCCACACATCTCCTGACCTGCCCTAATTCTCCACCATGCAGCCACACGTCTCCTGACCTGCCCTAATTCTCCACCATGCAGCCACACGTCTCCTGACCTGCCCTAATTCTCCACCATGCAGCCACACGTCTCCTGACCTGCCCTAATTCTCCACCATGCAGCCACACATCTCCTGACCTGCCCTAATTCTCCACCATGCAGCCACACGTCTCCTGACCTGCCCTAATTCTCCACCATGCAGTCACACGTCTCCTGACCTGCCCTAATTCTCCACCATGATGCAGCCACACATCTCCTGACCTGCCCTAATTCTCCACCATGATGCAGCCACACATCTCCTGACCTGCCCTAATTCTCCACCATGCAGCCACACGTCTCCTGACCTGCCCTAATTCTCCACCATGCAGCCACACGTCTCCTGACCTGCTCTAATTCTCCACCATGCAGCCACACGTCTCCTGACCTGCCCTAATTCTCCACCATGATGCAGCCACACATCTCCTGACCTGCTCTAATTCTCCACCATGCAGCCACACGTCTCCTGACCTGCCCTAATTCTCCACCATGCAGGCACACGTCTCCTGACCTGCTCTAATTCTCCACCATGCAGCCACACGTCTCCTGACCTGCTCTAATTCTCCACCATGCAGCCACACGTCTCCTGACCTGCCCTAATTCTCCACCATGATGCAGCCACACGTCTCCAGACCTGCCCTAATTCTCCACCATGCAGGCACACGTCTCCTGACCTGCTCTAATTCTCCACCATGCAGCCACACATCTCCTGACCTGCTCTAATTCTCCACCATGCAGCCACACGTCTCCTGACCTGCTCTAATTCTCCACCATGCAGCCACACGTCTCCTGACCTGTCCTAATTCTCCACCATGCAGCCACACGTCTCCTGACCTGCCCTAATTCTCCACCATGCAGCCACACATCTCCTGACCTGCCCTAATTCTCCACCATGATGCAGCCACACGTCTCCTGACCTGCCCTAATTCTCCACCATGCAGCCACACATCTCCTGACCTGCCCTAATTCTCCACCATGCAGCCACACGTCTCCTGACCTGCTCTAATTCTCCACCATGCAGCCACACGTCTCCTGACCTAATTCTCCACCATGCAGCCACACATCTCCTGACCTGCTCTAATTCTCCACCATGCAGCCACACATCTCCTGACCTGCTCTAATTCTCCACCATGCAGCCACACGTCTCCTGATCTGCCCTTATTCTCCACCATGCAGCCACACATCTCCTGACCTGTCCTAATTCTCCACCATGCAGCCACACATCTCCTGACCTGTCCTAATTCTCCACCATGATGCAGTCACACATCTCCTGACCTGTCCTAATTCTCCACCATGATGCAGTCACACATCTCCTGACCTGTCCTAATTCTCCACCATGCAGTCACACATCTCCTGACCTGTCCTAATTCTCCACCATGCAGCCACACATCTCCTGACCTGCTCTAATTCTCCACCATGCAGCCACACGTCTCCTGACCTGCCCTAATTCTCCACCATGCAGCCACACGTCTCCTGACCTGCCCTAATTCTCCACCATGCAGCCACACATCTCCTGACCTGCCCTAATTCTCCACCATGCAGCCACACATCTCCTGACTTGCCCTAATTATCCACCATGCAGCCACACGTCTCCTGACCTGCTCTAATTCTCCACCATGCAGCCACACGTCTCCTGACCTAATTCTCCACCATGCAGTCACATGTCTCCTGATCTGCCCTTATTCTCCACCATGATGCAGCCACACGTCTCCTGACCTGTCCTAATTCTCCACCATGCAGCCACACGTCTCCTGACCTGCCCTAATTCTCCACCATGCAGCCACACATCTCCTGACCTGTCCTAATTCTCCACCATGCAGCCACACATCTCCTGACCTGCCCTAATTCTCCACCATGCAGCCACACGTATCCTGACCTGTCCTAATTCTCCACCATGCAGCCACACATCTCCTGACCTGCCCTAATTCTCCACCATGCAGCCACATATCTCCTGACCTGCTCTAATTCTCCACCATGCAGCCACACGTCTCCTGACCTAATTCTCCACCATGCAGCCACACGTCTCCTGACCTGCCCTAATTCTCCACCATGCAGCCACACATCTCCTGATCTGCCCTTATTCTCCACCATGCAGCCACACGTATTCCTGACCTGCCCTAATTCTCCACCATGCAGCCACACATCTGACCTGCCCTAATTCTCCACCATGCAGCCGCCACACGTCTCCTGACCTGTCCTAATTCTCCACGATGCAGCCACACGTCTCCTGACCTGTCCTAATTCTCCACCATGCAGCCACACGTCTCCAGACCTATCCTAATTCTCCACCATGCAGCCACACGTCTCCTGAACTGTCCTAATTCTCCACCATGCAGCCACACATCTCCTGACCTGCCCTAATTCTCCACGATGCAGCCACACATCTCCTGACCTGTCCTAATTCTCCACCATGCAGCCACACGTCTCCTGACCTATCCTAATTCTCCACCATGATGCAGCCACACATCTCCTGACCTGCCCTAATTCTCCACCATGATGCAGCCACACATCTCCTGACCTGTCCTAATTCTCCACCATGCAGCCACACATCTCCTGACCTGCCCTAATTCTCCACCATGCAGCCACACGTCTCCTGACCTAATTCTCCACCATGCAGCCACACATCTCCTGACCTGCCCTAATTCTCCACCATGCAGCCACACATCTCCTGACCTGCCCTAATTCTCCACCATGCAGCCACACGTCTCCTGCCCTAATTCTCCACCATGCAGCCACACATCTCCTGACCTGCCCTAATTCTCCACCATGCAGCCACACGTCTCCTGACCTAATTCTCCACCATGCAGCCACACATCTCCTGACCTGCCCTAATTCTCCACCATGCAGCCACACATCTCCTGACCTGCCCTAATTCTCCACCATGGAGCCACACGTCTCCTGACCTGCCCTAATTCTCCACCATGCAGTCACACGTGTCCTGACCTGCCCTAATTCTCCACCATGGAGCCACACGTCTCCTGACCTGCCCTAATTCTCCACCATGCAGCCACACGTCTCCTGACCTGTCCTAATTCTCCACGATGCAGCCACACATCTCCTGACCTGCCCTAATTCTCCACCATGCAGCCACACGTCTCCTGACCTAATTCTCCACCATGCAGCCACACATCTCCTGACCTGTCCTAATTCTCCACCATGATGCAGCCACACATCTCCTGACCTGCCCTAATTCTCCACCATGGAGCCACACGTCTCCTGACCTGCCCTAATGCTCCACCATGCAGCCACACATCTCCTGACCTGCCCTAATTCTCCACCATGCAGCCACACATCTCCTGACCTGCCCTAATTCTCCACCATGCAGCCACACGTCTCCTGACCTAATTCTCCACCATGCAGCCACACATCTCCTGACCTGCCCTAATTCTCCACCATGCAGCCACACATCTCCTGACCTGCCCTAATTCTCCACCATGGAGCCACACGTCTCCTGACCTGCCCTAATTCTCCACCATGCAGTCACACGTGTCCTGACCTGTCCTAATTCTCCACCATGGAGCCACACGTCTCCTGACCTGCCCTAATTCTCCACCATGCAGCCACACATCTCCTGACCTTCCCTAATTCTCCACCATGATGCAGCCACACGTCTCCTGACCTGCCCTAATTCTCCACCATGCAGCCACACGTCTCCTGACCTGCCCTAATTCTCCACCATGCAGCCACACATCTCCTGACCTGCCCTAATTCTCCACCATGATGCAGCCACACATCTCCTGACCTGCCCTAATTCTCCACCATGCAGCCACACGTCTCCTGCCCTAATTCTCCACCATGCAGCCACACGTCTCCTGACCTGTCCTAATTCTCCACCATGGAGCCACACGTCTCCTGACCTGCCCTAATTCTCCACCATGCAGCCACACATCTCCTGACCTTCCCTAATTCTCCACCATGATGCAGCCACACATCTCCTGACCTGCCCTAATTCTCCACCATGGAGCCACACGTCTCCTCACCTGCCCTAATGCTCCACCATGCAGCCAAACATCTCCTGACCTGTCCTAATTCTCCACCATGCAGCCACACATCTCCTGACCAGCCCTAATTCTCCACCATGCAGCCACACGTCTCCTGACCTGCCCTAATTCTCCACCATGCAGCCACACATCTCCTGACCTGCCCTAATTCTCCACCATGCAGCCACACGTCTCCTGACCTGCCCTAATTCTCCACCATGCAGCCACACGTCTCCTGACCTGCCCTAATTCTCCACCATGCAGCCACACGTCTCCTGACCTGCCCTAATTCTCCACCATGCAGCCACACATCTCCTGACCTGCCCTAATTCTCCACCATGCAGCCACACGTCTCCTGACCTGCCCTAATTCTCCACCATGCAGCCACACGTCTCCTGACCTGCCCTAATTCTCCACCATGATGCAGCCACACGTCTCCTGACCTGCCCTAATTCTCCACCATGCAGCCACACATCTCCTGACCTGCCCTAATTCTCCACCATGCAGCCACACGTCTCCTGAACTGCCCTAATTCTCCACCATGCAGCCACACGTCTCCTGACCTGCCCTAATTCTCCACCATGATGCAGCCACACGTCTCCTGACCTGCCCTAATTCTCCACCATGCAGCCACACGTCTCCTGACCTGCCCTAATTCTCCACCATGCAGTCACACGTCTCCTGACCTGCCCTAATTCTCCACCATGATGCAGCCACACATCTCCTGACCTGCCCTAATTCTCCACCATGATGCAGCCACACATCTCCTGACCTGCTCTAATTCTCCACCATGCAGCCACACATCTGACCTGCCCTAATTCTCCACCATGATGCAGTCACACATCTCCTGACCTGCCCTAATTCTCCACCATGCAGCCACACGTCTCCTGACCTGCCCTAATTCTCCACCATGATGCAGCCACACGTCTCCTGACCTGCCCTAATTCTCCACCATGCAGCCACACGTCTCCTGACCTGTCCTAATTCTCCACCATGCAGCCACACGTCTCCTGACCTATCCTAATTCTCCACCATGATGCAGCCACACATCTCCTGACCTGCCCTAATTCTCCACCATGATGCAGTTACACATCTCCTGACCTGCTCTAATTCTCCACCATGCAGCCACACATCTGACCTGCCCTAATTCTCCACCATGATGCAGTCACACATCTCCTGACCAGCCCTAATTCTCCACCATGCAGTCACACATCTCCTGACCTGTCCTAATTCTCCACTATGCAGCCACACGTCTCCTGACCTATCCTAATTCTCCACCATGCAGCCACACATCTCCTGACCTGCCCTAATTCTCCACCATGCAGTCACACATCTCCTGACCTGCCCTAATTCTCCACCATGATGCAGCCACACATCTCCTGACCTGCCCTAATTCTCCACCATGCAGCTACACGTCTCCTGACCTAATTCTCCACCATGCAGTCACATGTCTCCTGATCTGCCCTTATTCTCCACCATGATGCAGCCACACGTCTCCTGACCTGCCCTAATTCTCCACCATGCAGCTACACGTCTCCTGACCTAATTCTCCACCATGCAGTCACATGTCTCCTGACCTGCTCTAATTCTCCACCATGCAGCCACACGTCTCCTGACCTGTCCTAATTCTCCACCATGCAGCCACACATCTCCTGACCTGCCCTAATTCTCCACCATGCAGCCACACGTCTCCTGACCTGCCCTAATTCTCCACCATGCAGCCACACGTCTCCTGACCTGCCCTAATTCTCCACCATGCAGCCACACATCTCCTGATCTGCCCTTATTCTCCACCATGCAGCCACACGTCTCCTGACCTGCCCTAATTCTCCACCATGCAGCCACACATCTGACCTGCCCTAATTCTCCACCATGCAGCCGCCACACGTCTCCTGACCTGTCCTAATTCTCCACCATGCAGCCACACATCTCCTGACCTGCCCTAATTCTCCACGATGCAGCCACACGTCTCCTGACCTGTCCTAATTCTCCACCATGCAGCCACACATCTCCTGACCTGCCCTAATTCTCCACGATGCAGCCACACATCTCCTGACCTGTCCTAATTCTCCACCATGCAGCCACACGTCTCCTGACCTGCCCTAATTCTCCACCATGCAGCCACACGTCTCCTGACCTGCCCTAATTCTCCACCATGCAGCCACACATCTCCTGAACTAATTCTCCACCATGCAGCCACACATCTCCTGACCTGTCCTAATTCTCCACCATGGAGCCACACGTCTCCTGACCTATCCTAATTCTCCACCATGATGCAGCCACACATCTCCTGACCTGCCCTAATTCTCCACCATGATGCAGCCACACATCTCCTGACCTGTCCTAATTCTCCACCATGATGCAGTCACACGTCTCCTGAGCTAATTCTCCACCATGCAGCCACACATCTCCTGACCTGCCCTAATTCTCCACCATGCAGCCACACATCTCCTGACCTGCCCTAATTCTCCACCATGCAGCCACACGTCTCCTGACCTAATTCTCCACCATGCAGCCACACATCTCCTGACCTGCCCTAATTCTCCACCATGCAGCCACACATCTCCTGACCTGCCCTAATTCTCCACCATGGAGCCACACGTCTCCTGACCTGCCCTAATTCTCCACCATGCAGTCACACGTGTCCTGACCTGTCCTAATTCTCCACCATGGAGCCACACGTCTCCTGACCTGCCCTAATTCTCCACCATGCAGCCACACATCTCCTGACCTTCCCTAATTCTCCACCATGATGCAGCCACACATCTCCTGACCTGCCCTAATTCTCCACCATGGAGCCACACGTCTCCTGACCTGCCCTAATGCTCCACCATGCAGCCACACATCTCCTGACCTGCCCTAATTCTCCACGATGCAGCCACACATCTCCTGACCTGCCCTAATGCTCCACCATGCAGCCACACATCTCCTGACCTGCCCTAATTCTCCACCATGCAGCCACACGTCTCCTGACCTAATTCTCCACCATGCAGCCACACATCTCCTGACCTGCCCTAATTCTCCACCATGCAGCCACACATCTCCTGACCTTCCCTAATTCTCCACCATGATGCAGCCACACGTCTCCTGACCTGCCCTAATTCTCCACCATGCAGCCACACGTCTCCTGACCTGCCCTAATTCTCCACCATGCAGCCACACGTCTCCTGACCTGCCCTAATTCTCCACCATGATGCAGCCACACATCTCCTGACCTGCCCTAATTCTCCACCATGCAGCCACACTTCTCCTGACCTGCCCTAATTCTCCACCATGCAGCCACACGTCTCCTGCCCTAATTCTCCACCATGCAGCCACACGTCTCCTGACCTGTCCTAATTCTCCACCATGGAGCCACACGTCTCCTGACCTGCCCTAATTCTCCACCATGCAGCCACACGTCTCCTGACCTTCCCTAATTGTCCACCATGATGCAGCCACACATCTCCTGACCTGCCCTAATTCTCCACCATGGAGCCACACGTCTCCTGACCTGCCCTAATTCTCCACCATGCAGCCACACATCTCCTGACCTGTCCTAATTCTCCACCATGCAGCCACACATCTCCTGACCAGCCCTAATTCTCCACCATGCAGCCACACGTCTCCTGACCTGCCCTAATTCTCCACCATGCAGCCACACATCTCCTGACCTGCCCTAATTCTCCACCATGCAGCCACACGTCTCCTGACCTGCCCTAATTCTCCACCATGCAGCCACACGTCTCCTGACCTGCCCTAATTCTCCACCATGCAGCCACACGTCTCCTGACCTGCCCTAATTCTCCACCATGCAGCCACACATCTCCTGACCTGCCCTAATTCTCCACCATGCAGCCACACGTCTCCTGACCTGCCCTAATTCTCCACCATGCAGTCACACGTCTCCTGACCTGCCCTAATTCTCCACCATGATGCAGCCACACATCTCCTGACCTGCCCTAATTCTCCACCATGATGCAGCCACACATCTCCTGACCTGCCCTAATTCTCCACCATGCAGCCACACGTCTCCTGACCTGCTCTAATTCTCCACCATGCAGCCACACGTCTCCTGACCTGCCCTAATTCTCCACCATGCAGCCACACATCTCCTGACCTGCTCTAATTCTCCACCATGCAGCCACACGTCTCCTGACCTGCCCTAATTCTCCACCATGCAGCCACACATCTCCTGACCTGCCCTAATTCTCCACCATGCAGCCACACGTCTCCTGACCTGCCCTAATTCTCCACCATGCAGCCACACATCTCCTGACCTGCCCTAATTCTCCACCATGCAGCCACACGTCTCCTGACCTGCTCTAATTCTCCACCATGCAGCCACACGTCTCCTGACCTGCCCTAATTCTCCACCATGCAGCCACACATCTCCTGACCTGCCCTAATTCTCCACCATGCAGCCACACGTCTCCTGACCTGCCCTAATTCTCCACCATGCAGCCACACGTCTCCTGACCTGCTCTAATTCTCCACCATGCAGCCACACGTCTCCTGACCTGCCCTAATTCTCCACCATGATGCAGCCACACATCTCCTGACCTGCTCTAATTCTCCACCATGCAGCCACACGTCTCCTGACCTGCCCTAATTCTCCACCATGCAGGCACACGTCTCCTGACCTGCTCTAATTCTCCACCATGCAGCCACACGTCTCCTGACCTGCCCTAATTCTCCACCATGATGCAGCCACACGTCTCCAGACCTGCCCTAATTCTCCACCATGCAGGCACACGTCTCCTGACCTGCCCTAATTCTCCACCATGCGGCCACACATCTCCTGACCTGCTCTAATTCTCCACCATGCAGCCACACGTCTCCTGACCTGCTCTAATTCTCCACCATGCAGCCACACGTCTCCTGACCTGTCCTAATTCTCCACCATGCAGCCACACGTCTCCTGACCTGCCCTAATTCTCCACCATGCAGCCACACATCTCCTGACCTGCCCTAATTCTCCACCATGATGCAGCCACACGTCTCCTGACCTGCCCTAATTCTCCACCATGCAGCCACACATCTCCTGACCTGCCCTAATTCTCCACCATGCAGCCACACGTCTCCTGACCTGCTCTAATTCTCCACCATGCAGCCACACGTCTCCTGACCTGCTCTAATTCTCCACCATGCAGCCACACGTCTCCTGACCTAATTCTCCACCATGCAGCCACACATCTCCTGACCTGCTCTAATTCTCCACCATGCAGCCACACGTCTCCTGATCTGCCCTTATTCTCCACCATGCAGCCACACATCTCCTGACCTGTCCTAATTCTCCACCATGCAGCCACACATCTCCTGACCTGTCCTAATTCTCCACCATGCAGCCACACATCTCCTGACCTGTCCTAATTCTCCACCATGCAGCCACACATCTCCTGACCTGCCCTAATTCTCCACGATGCAGCCACACATCTCCTGACCTGTCCTAATTCTCCACCATGCAGCCACACGTCTCCTGACCTATCCTAATTCTCCACCATGATGCAGCCACACATCTCCTGACCTGCCCTAATTCTCCACCATGATGCAGCCACACATCTCCTGACCTGCCCTAATTCTCCACCATGCAGCCACACATCTCCTCACCTGCCCTAAATCTCCACCATGCAGCCACACATCTCCTGCCCTAATTCTCCACCATGCAGCCACACATCTCCTGACCTGCCCTAATTCTCCACCATGCAGTCACACATCTCCTGATCTGCCCTAAATCTCCACCATGCAGCCACACATCTCCTGACCTGCCCTAATTCTCCACCATGATGCAGCCACACATCTCCTGACCTGCCCTAATTCTCCACCATGCAGCCACACGTCTCCTGACCTGCCCTAATTATCCACCATGCAGCCACACATCTCCTGACCTGTCCTAATTCTCCACCATGCAGCCACACATCTCCTGACCTGTCCTAATTCTCCACCATGATGCAGTCACACATCTCCTGACCTGTCCTAATTCTCCACCATGATGCAGTCACACATCTCCTGACCTGTCCTAATTCTCCACCATGCAGTCACACATCTCCTGACCTGTCCTAATTCTCCACCATGCAGCCACACATCTCCTGACCTGCTCTAATTCTCCACCATGCAGCCACACGTCTCCTGACCTGCCCTAATTCTCCACCATGCAGCCACACGTCTCCTGACCTGCCCTAATTCTCCACCATGCAGCCACACATCTCCTGACCTGCCCTAATTCTCCACCATGCAGCCACACATCTCCTGACTTGCCCTAATTATCCACCATGCAGCCACACGTCTCCTGACCTGCTCTAATTCTCCACCATGCAGCCACACGTCTCCTGACCTAATTCTCCACCATGCAGTCACATGTCTCCTGATCTGCCCTTATTCTCCACCATGATGCAGCCACACGTCTCCTGACCTGTCCTAATTCTCCACCATGCAGCCACACGTCTCCTGACCTGCCCTAATTCTCCACCATGCAGCCACACATCTCCTGACCTGTCCTAATTCTCCACCATGCAGCCACACATCTCCTGACCTGCCCTAATTCTCCACCATGCAGCCACACGTCTCCTGACCTGTCCTAATTCTCCACCATGCAGCCACACATCTCCTGACCTGCCCTAATTCTCCACCATGCAGCCACACGTCTCCTGACCTGTCCTAATTCTCCACCATGCAGCCACATATCTCCTGACCTGCTCTAATTCTCCACCATGCAGCCACACGTCTCCTGACCTGCCCTAATTCTCCACCATGCAGCCACACATCTCCTGATCTGCCCTTATTCTCCACCATGCAGCCACACGTATTCCTGACCTGCCCTAATTCTCCACCATGCAGCCACACATCTGACCTGCCCTAATTCTCCACCATGCAGCCGCCACACGTCTCCTGACCTGTCCTAATTCTCCACCATGCAGCCACACATCTCCTGACCTGCCCTAATTCTCCACGATGCAGCCACACGTCTCCTGACCTGTCCTAATTCTCCACCATGCAGCCACACGTCTCCAGACCTATCCTAATTCTCCACCATGCAGCCACACGTCTCCTGAACTGTCCTAATTCTCCACCATGCAGCCACACATCTCCTGACCTGCCCTAATTCTCCACGATGCAGCCACACATCTCCTGACCTGTCCTAATTCTCCACCATGCAGCCACACGTCTCCTGACCTATCCTAATTCTCCACCATGATGCAGCCACACATCTCCTGACCTGCCCTAATTCTCCACCATGATGCAGCCACACATCTCCTGACCTGTCCTAATTCTCCACCATGCAGCCACACATCTCCTGACCTGCCCTAATTCTCCACCATGCAGCCACACGTCTCCTGACCTAATTCTCCACCATGCAGCCACACATCTCCTGACCTGCCCTAATTCTCCACCATGCAGCCACACATCTCCTGACCTGCCCTAATTCTCCACCATGGAGCCACACGTCTCCTGACCTGCCCTAATTCTCCACCATGCAGTCACACGTGTCCTGACCTGTCCTAATTCTCCACCATGGAGCCACACGTCTCCTGACCTGTCCTAATTCTCCACCATGCAGCCACACGTCTCCTGACCTATCCTAATTCTCCACCATGATGCAGCCACACATCTCCTGACCTGCCCTAATTCTCCACCATGATGCAGCCACACATCTCCTGACCTGTCCTAATTCTCCACCATGCAGCCACACATCTCCTGACCTGCCCTAATTCTCCACCATGCAGCCACACGTCTCCTGACCTAATTCTCCACCATGCAGCCACACATCTCCTGACCTGCCCTAATTCTCCACCATGCAGCCACACGTCTCCTGACCTAATTCTCCACCATGCAGCCACACATCTCCTGACCTGCCCTAATTCTCCACCATGCAGCCACACATCTCCTGACCTGCCCTAATTCTCCACCATGGAGCCACACGTCTCCTGACCTGCCCTAATTCTCCACCATGCAGTCACACGTGTCCTGACCTGTCCTAATTCTCCACCATGGAGCCACACGTCTCCTGACCTGCCCTAATTCTCCACCATGCAGCCACACATCTCCTGACCTTCCCTAATTCTCCACCATGATGCAGCCACACATCTCCTGACCTGCCCTAATTCTCCACCATGGAGCCACACGTCTCCTGACCTGCCCTAATTCTCCACCATGCAGCCACACGTCTCCTGACCTGTCCTAATTCTCCACGATGCAGCCACACATCTCCTGACCTGCCCTAATTCTCCACGATGCAGCCACACATCTCCTGACCTGCCCTAATTCTCCACCATGGAGCCACACGTCTCCTGACCTGCCCTAATGCTCCACCATGCAGCCACACATCTCCTGACCTGCCCTAATTCTCCACCATGCAGCCACACATCTCCTGACCTGCCCTAATTCTCCACCATGCAGCCACACGTCTCCTGACCTAATTCTCCACCATGCAGCCACACATCTCCTGACCTGCCCTAATTCTCCACCATGCAGCCACACATCTCCTGACCTGCCCTAATTCTCCACCATGGAGCCACACGTCTCCTGACCTGCCCTAATTCTCCACCATGCAGTCACACGTGTCCTGACCTGTCCTAATTCTCCACCATGGAGCCACACGTCTCCTGACCTGCCCTAATTCTCCACCATGCAGCCACACATCTCCTGACCTTCCCTAATTCTCCACCATGATGCAGCCACACGTCTCCTGACCTGCCCTAATTCTCCACCATGCAGCCACACGTCTCCTGACCTGCCCTAATTCTCCACCATGCAGCCACACATCTCCTGACCTGCCCTAATTCTCCACCATGATGCAGCCACACATCTCCTGACCTGCCCTAATTCTCCACCATGCAGCCACACGTCTCCTGCCCTAATTCTCCACCATGCAGCCACACGTCTCCTGACCTGTCCTAATTCTCCACCATGGAGCCACACGTCTCCTGCCCTGCCCTAATTCTCCACCATGCAGCCACACATCTCCTGACCTTCCCTAATTCTCCACCATGATGCAGCCACACATCTCCTGACCTGCCCTAATTCTCCACCATGGAGCCACACGTCTCCTCACCTGCCCTAATGCTCCACCATGCAGCCACACATCTCCTGACCTGTCCTAATTCTCCACCATGCAGCCACACATCTCCTGACCAGCCCTAATTCTCCACCATGCAGCCACACGTCTCCTGACCTGCCCTAATTCTCCACCATGCAGCCACACATCTCCTGACCTGCCCTAATTCTCCACCATGCAGCCACACGTCTCCTGACCTGCCCTAATTCTCCACCATGCAGCCACACGTCTCCTGACCTGCCCTAATTCTCCACCATGCAGCCACACGTCTCCTGACCTGCCCTAATTCTCCACCATGCAGCCACACATCTCCTGACCTGCCCTAATTCTCCACCATGCAGCCACACGTCTCCTGACCTGCCCTAATTCTCCACCATGCAGCCACACGTCTCCTGACCTGCCCTAATTCTCCACCATGATGCAGCCACACGTCTCCTGACCTGCCCTAATTCTCCACCATGCAGCCACACATCTCCTGACCTGCCCTAATTCTCCACCATGCAGCCACACGTCTCCTGACCTGCCCTAATTCTCCACCATGCAGCCACACGTCTCCTGACCTGCCCTAATTCTCCACCATGATGCAGCCACACGTCTCCTGACCTGCCCTAATTCTCCACCATGCAGCCACACGTCTCCTGACCTGCCCTAATTCTCCACCATGCAGTCACACGTCTCCTGACCTGCCCTAATTCTCCACCATGATGCAGCCACACATCTCCTGACCTGCCCTAATTCTCCACCATGATGCAGCCACACATCTCCTGACCTGCCCTAATTCTCCACCATGCAGCCACACGTCTCCTGACCTGCCCTAATTCTCCACCATGCAGCCACACGTCTCCTGACCTGCTCTAATTCTCCACCATGCAGCCACACGTCTCCTGACCTGCCCTAATTCTCCACCATGATGCAGCCACACGTCTCCAGACCTGCCCTAATTCTCCACCATGCAGCCACACGTCTCCTGACCTGCCCTAATTCTCCACCATACAGCCACACATCTCCTGACCTGGTCTAATTCTCCACCATGCAGCCACACGTCTCCTGACCTGCCCTAATTCTAAACCATGCAGCCACACGTCTCCTGACCTGCTCTAATTCTCCACCATGCAGCCACACGTCTCCTGACCTGCCCTAATTCTCCACCATGCAGCCACACATCTCCTGACCTGCCCTAATTCTCCACCATGCAGCCACACATCTCCTGACCTGCTCTAATTCTCCACCATGCAGCCACACGTCTCCTGACCTGCCCTAATTCTCCACCATGATGCAGCCACACGTCTCCAGACCTGCCCTAATTCTCCACCATGCAGCCACACGTCTCCTGACCTGCCCTAATTCTCCACCATACAGCCACACATCTCCTGACCTGCTCTAATTCTCCACCATGCAGCCACACGTCTCCTGACCTGCTCTAATTCTAAACCATGCAGCCACACGTCTCCTGACTTGCCCTAATTCTAAACCATGCAGCCACACGTCTCCTGACCTGCCTTAATTCTCCACCATGATGCAGCCACACGTCTCCAGACCTGCCCTAATTCTCCACCATGCAGCCACACGTCTCCTGACCTGCTCTAATTCTCCACCATGCAGCCACACGTCTCCTGACCTGCTCTAATTCTCCACCATGCAGCCACACGTCTCCTGACCTGTCCTAATTCTCCACCATGCAGCCACACATCTCCTGACCTGCCCTAATTCTCCACCATGCAGCCACACGTCTCCTGACCTGCCCTAATTCTCCACCATGCAGCCACACGTCTCCTGACCTGCCCTAATTCTCCACCATGATGCAGCCACACGTCTCCTGACCTGCCCTAATTCTCCACCATGCAGCCACACATCTCCTGACCTGCCCTAATTCTCCACCATGCAGCCACACGTCTCCTGACCTGCCCTAATTCTCCACCATGCAGCCACACATCTCCTGACCTGCCCTAATTCTCCACCATGCAGCCACACGTCTCCTGACCTGCTCTAATTCTCCACCATGCAGCCACACGTCTCCTGACCTAATTCTCCACCATGCAGCCACACATCTCCTGACCTGCTCTAATTCTCCACCATGCAGCCACACGTTTCCTGACCTAATTCTCCACCATGCAGCCACACATCTCCTGATCTGCCCTTATTCTCCACCATGCAGCCACACATCTCCTGACCTGTCCTAATTCTCCACCATGCAGCCACACATCTCCTGACCTGTCCTAATTCTCCACCATACAGCCACACATCTCCTGACCTGTCCTAATTCTCCACCATGCAGCCACACATCTCCTGACCTGCCCTAATTCTCCACGATGCAGCCACACGTCTCCTGACCTGTCCTAATTCTCCACCATGCAGTCACACATCTCCTGACCTGTCCTAAATCTCCACCATGCAGCCACACATCTCCTGACCTGTCCTAATTCTCCACCATGCAGCCACACGTCTCCTGACCTATCCTAATTCTCCACCATGATGCAGCCACACATCTCCTGACCTGCCCTAATTCTCCACCATGCAGCCACACATCTCCTCACCTGCCCTAAATCTCCACCATGCAGCCACACATCTCCTGACCTGTCCTAATTCTCCACCATGCAGCCACACATCTCCTGACCTGCTCTAATTCTCCACCATGCAGCCACACATCTCCTGACCTGCTCTAATTCTCCACCATGCAGCCACACGTCTCCTGACCTAATTCTCCACCATGCAGCCACAGATCTGACCTGCCCTAATTCTCCACCATGCAGCCACACATCTCCTGACCTGCCCTAATTCTCCACCATGGAGCCACACGTCTCCTGACCTGCCCTAATTATCCACCATGGAGCCACACGTGTCCTGACCTGCCCTAATTCTCCACCATGCAGTCACACGTCTCCTGACCTGCCCTAATTCTCCACCATGCAGCCACACATCTCCTGACCTGTCCTAATTCTCCACCATGGAGCCACACGTCTCCTGACCTATCCTAATTCTCCACCATGATGCAGCCACACATCTCCTGACCTGCCCTAATTCTCCACCATGCAGCCACACATCTCCTGACCTGCTCTAATTCTCCACCATGCAGCCACACGTCTCCTGACCTAATTCTCCACCATGCAGCCACACATCTCCTGACCTGCTCTAATTCTCCACCATGCAGCCACACGTCTCCTGACCTAATTCTCCACCATGCAGCCACACATCTCCTGACCTGCCCTAATTCTCCACCATGCAGCCACACGTCTCCTGCCCTAATTCTCCACCATGCAGCCACACATCTCCTGACCTGCCCTAATTCTCCACCATGGAGCCACACGTCTCCTGACCTGCCCTAATTATCCACCATGGAGCCACACGTGTCCTGACCTGCTCTAATTCTCCACCATGCAGTCACACGTCTCCTGACCTGCCCTAATTCTCCACCATGCAGCCACACATCTCCTGACCTGTCCTAATTCTCCACCATGGAGCCACACGTCTCCTGACCTATCCTAATTCTCCACCATGATGCAGCCACACATCTCCTGACCTGCCCTAATTCTCCACCATGCAGCCACACATCTCCTGACCTGCTCTAATTCTCCACCATGCAGCCACACGTCTCCTGACCTAATTCTCCACCATGCAGCCACACATCTCCTGACCTGCTCTAATTCTCCACCATGCAGCCACACGTCTCCTGACCTAATTCTCCACCATGCAGCCACACATCTCCTGACCTGCCCTAATTCTCCACCATGCAGCCACACATCTCCTGACCTGCCCTAATTCTCCACCATGGAGCCACACGTCTCCTGACCTGCCCTATTTATCCACCATGGAGCCACACGTGTCCTGACCTGCCCTAATTCTCCACCATGCAGTCACACGTGTCCTGACCTGTCCTAATTCTCCACCATGGAGCCACACGTCTCCTGACCTGCCCTAATTCTCCACCATGCAGCCACACATCTCCTGACCTTCCCTAATTCTCCACCATGATGCAGCCACACATCTCCTGACCTGCCCTAATTCTCCACCATGGAGCCACACATCTCCTGACCCGTCCTAATTCTCCACCATGCAGCCACACGTCTCCTGACCTGTCCTAATTCTCCACCATGCAGCTACACATCTCCTGACCTGCTCTAATTCTCCACCATGCAGCCACACGTCTCCTGACCTAATTCTCCACCATGCAGCCACACATCTCCTGACCTGCCTTAATTCTCCACCATGCAGCCACACGTCTCCTGACCTGCCCTAATTCTCCACCATGATGCAGCCACACATCTCCTGACCTGTCCTAATTCTCCACCATGCAGCCACACATCTCCTGACCTGTCCTAATTCTCCACCATGCAGCCACACATCTCCTGACCAGCCCTAATTCTCCACCATGCAGCCACACGTCTCCTGACCTGCCCAATTCTCCACCATGATGCAGCCACACGTCTCCTGACCTGTCCTAATTCACCACCATGCAGCCACACGTCTCCTGACCTGCCCTAATTCTCCACCATGCAGCCACACGTCTCCTGACCAGCCCTAATTCTCCACCATGCAGCCACACGTCTCCTGACCTGCCCAATTCTCCACCATGATGCAGCCACACGTCTCCTGACCTGCCCTAATTCACCACCATGCAGCCACACGTCTCCTGACCTGCCCTAATTCTCCACCATGCAGCCACACGTCTCCTGACCTGCCCTAATTCTCCACCATGCAGCCACACATCTCCTGACCTGCCCGAATTCTCCACCATGCAGCCACACATCTCCTGACCTGCCCTAATTCTCCACCATGCAGCCACACGTCTCCTGACCTGCCCTAATTCTCCACCATGCAGTCACACATCTCCTGACCTGCCCTAATTCTCCACCATGATGCAGCCACACATCTCCTGACCTGCCCTAATTCTCCACCATGCAGCCACACGTCTCCTGACCTGCCCTAATTCTCCACCATGATGCAGCCACACATCTCCTGACCTGCCCTAATTCTCCACCATGCAGCCACACGTCTCCTGACCTGCCCTAATTCTCCACCATGCAGCCACACGTCTCCTGACCTGCCCTAATTCTCCACCATGATGCAGCCACACGTCTCCAGACCTGCCCTAATTCTCCACCATGCAGCCACACGTCTCCTGACCTGCCCTAATTCTCCACCATACAGCCACACATCTCCTGACCTGCTCTAATTCTCCACCATGCAGCCACACATCTCCTGACCTGCCCTAATTCTCCACCATGCAGCCACACATCTCCTGACCTGCCCTAATTCTCCACCATGCAGCCACACATCTCCTCACCTGTCCTAATTCTCCACCATGCAGCCACACGTCTCCTGACCTGCCCTAATTCTCCACCATGATGCAGCCACACGTCTCCTGACCTGCTCTAATTCTCCACCATGCAGCCACACGTCTCCTGACCTGCTCTAATTCTCCACCATGATGCAGCCACACGTCTCCTGACCTGCCCTAATTCTCCACCATGCAGCCACACATCTCCTGACCTGCCCTAATTCTCCACCATGCAGCCACACATCTCCTGACCTGCCCTAATTCTCCACCATGCAGCCACACGTCTCCTGACCTGCCCTAATTCTCCACCATGATGCAGCCACACGTCTCCTGACCTGCCCTAATTCTCCACCATGCAGCCACACATCTCCTGACCTGCCCTAATTCTCCACCATGCAGCCACACGTCTCCTGCCCTAATTCTCCACCATGCAGCCACACATCTCCTGACCTGCTCTAATTCTCCACCATGCAGCCACACGTCTCCTGACCTGCTCTAATTCTCCACCATGATGCAGCCACACGTCTCCTGACCTGCCCTAATTCTCCACCATGCAGCCACACATCTCCTGATCTGCCCTTATTCTCCACCATGCAGCCACACATCTCCTGACCTGTCCTAATTCTCCACCATGCAGCCACACATCTCCTGACCTGTCCTAATTCTCCACCATGCAGCCACACATCTCCTGACCTGTCCTAATTCTCCACCATGCAGCCACACATCTCCTGACCTGCCCTAATTCTCCACGATGCAGCCACACATCTCCTGACCTGTCCTAATTCTCCACCATGCAGCCACACGTCTCCTGACCTATCCTAATTCTCCACCATGATGCAGCCACACATCTCCTGACCTGCCCTAATTCTCCACCATGATGCAGCCACACATCTCCTGACCTGCCCTAATTCTCCACCATGCAGCCACACGTCTCCTGACCTGCTCTAATTCTCCACCATGCAGCCACACGTCTCCTGACCTGCCCTAATTCTCCACCATGCAGCCACAGATCTCCTCACCTGCCCTAAATCTCCACCATGCAGCCACACATCTCCTGACCTGTCCTAATTCTCCACCATGCAGCCACACATCTCCTGACCTGCTCTAATTCTCCACCATGCAGCCACACATCTCCTGACCTGCTCTAATTCTCCACCATGCAGCCACACGTCTCCTGACCTAATTCTCCACCATGCAGCCACAGATCTGACCTGCCCTAATTCTCCAGCATGCAGCCACACATCTCCTGACCTGCCCTAATTCTCCACCATGGAGCCACACGTCTCCTGACCTGCCCTAATTATCCACCATGGAGCCACACGTGTCCTGACCTGCCCTAATTCTCCACCATGCAGTCACACGTCTCCTGACCTGCCCTAATTCTCCACCATGCAGCCACACATCTCCTGACCTGTCCTAATTCTCCACCATGGAGCCACACGTCTCCTGACCTATCCTAATTCTCCACCATGATGCAGCCACACATCTCCTGACCTGCCCTAATTCTCCACCATGCAGCCACACATCTCCTGACCTGCTCTAATTCTCCACCATGCAGCCACACGTCTCCTGACCTAATTCTCCACCATGCAGCCACACATCTCCTGACCTGCTCTAATTCTCCACCATGCAGCCACACGTCTCCTGACCTAATTCTCCACCATGCAGCCACACATCTCCTGACCTGCCCTAATTCTCCACCATGCAGCCACACATCTCCTGACCTTCCCTAATTCTCCACCATGATGCAGCCACACATCTCCTGACCTGCCCTAATTCTCCACCATGGAGCCACACGTCTCCTGACCTGCCCTAATGCTCCACCATGCAGCCACACATCTCCTGACCTGCCCTAATTCTCCACCATGCAGCCACACGTCTCCTGACCTGTCCTAATTCTCCACGATGCAGCCACACATCTCCTGACCTGCCCTAATTCTCCACGATGCAGCCACACATCTCCTGACCTGCCCTAATTCTCCACGATGCAGCCACACATCTCCTGACCTGCCCTAATTCTCCACCATGGAGCCACACGTCTCCTGACCTGCCCTAATGCTCCACCATGCAGCCACACATCTCCTGACCTGCCCTAATTCTCCACCATGCAGCCACACATCTCCTGACCTGCCCTAATTCTCCACCATGCAGCCACACGTCTCCTGACCTAATTCTCCACCATGCAGCCACACATCTCCTGACCTGCCCTAATTCTCCACCATGCAGCCACACATCTCCTGACCTGCCCTAATTCTCCACCATGGAGCCACACGTCTCCTGACCTGCCCTAATTCTCCACCATGCAGTCACACGTGTCCTGACCTTTCCTAATTCTCCACCATGGAGCCACACGTCTCCTGACCTGCCCTAATTCTCCACCATGCAGCCACACGTCTCCTGACCTGCCCTAATTCTCCACCATGCAGCCACACGTCTCCTGACCTGCCCTAATTCTCCACCATGCAGCCACACATCTCCTGACCTGCCCTAATTCTCCACCATGATGCAGCCACACATCTCCTGACCTGCCCTAATTCTCCACCATGCAGCCACACATCTCCTGACCTGCCCTAATTCTCCACCATGCAGCCACACGTCTCCTGCCCTAATTCTCCACCATGCAGCCACACGTCTCCTGACCTGTCCTAATTCTCCACCATGGAGCCACAAGTCTCCTGACCTGCCCTAATTCTCCACCATGCAGCCACACATCTCCTGACCTTCCCTAATTCTCCACCATGATGCAGCCACACATCTCCTGACCTGCCCTAATTCTCCACCATGGAGCCACACGTCTCCTGACCTGCCCTAATGCTCCACCATGCAGCCACACATCTCCTGACCTGTCCTAATTCTCCACCATGCAGCCACACATCTCCTGACCAGCCCTAATTCTCCACCATGCAGCCACACGTCTCCTGACCTGCCCTAATTCTCCACCATGCAGCCACACATCTCCTGACCTGCCCTAATTCTCCACCATGCAGCCACACGTCTCCTGACCTGCCCTAATTCTCCACCATGCAGCCACACGTCTCCTGACCTGCCCTAATTCTCCACCATGCAGCCACACGTCTCCTGACCTGCCCTAATTCTCCACCATGCAGCCACACATCTCCTGACCTGCCCTAATTCTCCACCATGCAGCCACACGTCTCCTGACCTGCCCTAATTCTCCACCATGCAGTCACACGTCTCCTGACCTGCCCTAATTCTCCACCATGATGCAGCCACACATCTCCTGACCTGCCCTAATTCTCCACCATGATGCAGCCACACGTCTCCTGACCTGCCCTAATTCTCCACCATGCAGCCACACGTCTCCTGACCTGCTCTAATTCTCCACCATGCAGCCACACGTCTCCTGACCTGCCCTAATTCTCCACCATGATGCAGCCACACGTCTCCAGACCTGCCCTAATTCTCCACCATGCAGCCACACGTCTCCTGACCTGCCCTAATTCTCCACCATGCAGCCACACGTCTCCTGACCTGCCCTAATTCTCCACCATGCAGCCACACGTCTCCTGACCTGCCCTAATTCTCCACCATGCAGCCACACATCTCCTGACCTGCCCTAATTCTCCACCATGCAGCCACACGTCTCCTGACCTGCTCTAATTCTCCACCATGCAGCCACACGTCTCCTGACCTGCCCTAATTCTCCACCATGATGCAGCCACACGTCTCCAGACCTGCCCTAATTCTCCACCATGCAGCCACACGTCTCCTGACCTGCTCTAATTCTCCACCATGCAGCCACACATCTCCTGACCTGCTCTAATTCTCCACCATGCAGCCACACGTCTCCTGACTTGCCCTAATTCTAAACCATGCAGCCACACGTCTCCTGACCAGCCCTAATTCTCCACCATGATGCAGCCACACGTCTCCAGACCTGCCCTAATTCTCCACCATGCAGCCACACGTCTCCTGACCTGCTCTAATTCTCCACCATGCAGCCACACGTCTCCTGACCTGCTCTAATTCTCCACCATGCAGCCACACGTCTCCTGACCTGTCCTAATTCTCCAACATGCAGCCACACATCTCCTGACCTGTCCTAATTCTCCACCATGCAGCCACACGTCTCCTGACCTGCTCTAATTCTCCACCATGCAGCCACACGTCTCCTGACCTGCCCTAATTCTCCACCATGCAGCCACACGTCTCCTGACCTGCCCTAATTCTCCACCATGCAGCCACACGTCTCCTGACCTGCCCTAATTCTCCACCATGATGCAGCCACACGTCTCCTGACCTGCCCTAATTCTCCACCATGCAGCCACACATCTCCTGACCTGCCCTAATTCTCCACCATGCAGCCACACGTCTCCTGACCTGCTCTAATTCTCCACCATGCAGCCACACGTCTCCTGACCTGCTCTAATTCTCCACCATGCAGCCACACGTCTCCTGACCTAATTCTCCACCATGCAGCCACACATCTCCTGACCTGCTCTAATTCTCCACCATGCAGCCACACGTTTCCTGACCTAATTCTCCACCATGCAGCCACACATCTCCTGATCTGCCCTTATTCTCCACCATGCAGCCACAAATCTCCTGACCTGTCCTAATTCTCCACCATGCAGCCACACATCTCCTGACCTGTCCTAATTCTCCACCATGCAGCCACACATCTCCTGACCTGTCCTAATTCTCCACCATGCAGCCACACATCTCCTGACCTGCCCTAATTCTCCACGATGCAGCCACACATCTCCTGACCTGTCCTAATTCTCCACCATGCAGCCACACGTCTCCTGACCTATCCTAATTCTCCACCATGATGCAGCCACACATCTCCTGACCTGACCTAATTCTCCACCATGATGCAGCCACACATCTCCTGACCTGCCCTAATTCTCCACCATGCAGCCACACATCTCCTGACCTGTCCTAATTCTCCACCATGCAGCCACACGTCTCCTGACCTATCCTAATTCTCCACCATGATGCAGCCACACATCTCCTGACCTGACCTAATTCTCCACCATGATGCAGCCACACATCTCCTCACCTGCCCTAAATCTCCACCATGCAGCCACACATCTCCTGACCTGTCCTAATTCTCCACCATGCAGCCACACGTCTCCTGACCTGTCCTAATTCTCCACCATGCAGCCACACATCTCCTGACCTGCTCTAATTCTCCACCATGCAGCCACACATCTCCTGACCTAATTCTCCACCATGCAGCCACACATCTCCTGACCTGCTCTAATTCTCCACCATGCAGCCACACGTCTCCTGACCTAATTCTCCACCATGCAGCCACACGTCTCCTGACCTGCCCTAATTCTCCACCATGCAGCCACACATCTCCTGACCTGCTCTAATTCTCCACCATGCAGCCACACGTCTCCTGACCTAATTCTCCACCATGCAGCCACACGTCTCCTGACCTGTCCTAATTCTCCACCATGCAGCCACACATCTCCTGACCTGCTCTAATTCTCCACCATGCAGCCACACATCTCCTGACCTAATTCTCCACCATGCAGCCACACATCTCCTGACCTGCCCTAATTCTCCACCATGGAGCCACACGTCTCCTGACCTGCCCTAATTATCCACCATGGAGCCACACGTGTCCTGACCTGCCCTAATTCTCCACCATGCAGTCACACGTCTCCTGACCTGCCCTAATTCTCCACCATGCAGCCACACATCTCCTGACCTGTCCTAATTCTCCACCATGGAGCCACACGTCTCCTGACCTATCCTAATTCTCCACCATGATGCAGCCACACATCTCCTGACCTGCCCTAATTCTCCACCATGCAGTCACACATCTCCTGATCTGCCCTAAATCTCCACCATGCAGCCACACATCTCCTGACCTGCCCTAATTCTCCACCATGATGCAGCAACACATCTCCTGACCTGCCCTAATTCTCCACCATGCAGCCACACATCTCCTGACCTGCCCTAATTATCCACCATGCAGCCACACATCTCCTGACCTGTCCTAATTCTCCACCATGCAGCCACACATCTCCTGACCTGTCCTAATTCTCCACCATGATGCAGTCACACATCTCCTGACCTGTCCTAATTCTCCACCATGATGCAGTCACACATCTCCTGACCTGTCCTAATTCTCCACCATGCAGTCACACATCTCCTGACCTGTCCTAATTCTCCACCATGCAGCCACACGTCTCCTGACCTGCCCTAATTCTCCACCATGCAGCCACACATCTCCTGACCTGCTCTAATTCTCCACCATGCAGCCACACGTCTCCTGACCTGCCCTAATTCTCCACCATGCAGCCACACGTCTCCTGACCTGTCCTAATTCTCCACCATGATGCAGCCACACATCTCCTGACCTGCCCTAATTCTCCACCATGCAGCCACACGTCTCCTGACCTGCCCTAATTCTCCACCATGCAGCCACACATCTCCTGACCTGTCCTAATTCTCCACCATGCAGCCACACATCTCCTGACCTGCCCTAATTCTCCACCATGCAGCCACACGTCTCCTGACCTGTCCTAATTCTCCACCATGCAGCCACACATCTCCTGACCTGCCCTAATTCTCCACCATGCAGCCACACATCTCCTGACCTGCCCTAATTCTCCACCATGCAGCCACACGTCTCCTGACCTGCCCTAATTCTCCACCATGCAGCCACACGTCTCCTGACCTGCCCTAATTCTCCACCATGCAGCCACACATCTCCTGACCTGCCCTAATTCTCCACCATGCAGCCACACATCTCCTGACCTGCCCTAATTCTCCACCATGCAGCCACACGTCTCCTGACCTGTCCTAATTCTCCACCATGCAGCCACACATCTCCTGACCTGCTCTAATTCTCCACCATGCAGCCACACATCTCCTGACCTGACCTAATTCTCCACCATGCAGTCACATGTCTCCTGACCTGCTCTAATTCTCCACCATGCAGCCACACGTCTCCTGACCTGTCCTAATTCTCCACCATGCAGCCACACATCTCCTGACCTGCCCTAATTCTCCACGATGCAGCCACACATCTCCTGACCTGCCCTAATTCTCCACCATGCAGCCACACGTATTCCTGACCTGCCCTAATTCTCCACCATGCAGCCACACATCTCCTGACCTGTCCTAATTCTCCACCATGCAGCCACACGTCTCCTGACCTGCCCTAATTCTCCACCATGCAGCCACACGTCTCCTGACCTGTCCTAATTCTCCACCATGCAGCCACACATCTCCTGATCTGCCCTTATTCTCCACCATGCAGCCACACATCTCCTGACCTGCCCTAATTCTCCACCATGATGCAGCCACACATCTCCTGACCTGCCCTAATTCTCCACCATGCAGCCACACGTCTCCTGACCTATCCTAATTCTCCACCATGATGCAGCCACACATCTCCTGACCTGCCCTAATTCTCCACCATGCAGCCACACATCTCCTGACCTGCCCTAATTCTCCACCATGCAGCCACACATCTCCTGACCTGCTCTAATTCTCCACCATGCAGCCACACATCTCCTGACCTGTCCTAATTCTCCACCATGCAGCCACACATCTCCTGACCTGCTCTAATTCTCCACCATGCAGCCACACATCTCCTGACCTGTCCCAATTCTCCACCATGCAGCCACACATCTCCTGACCTGCTCTAATTCTCCACCATGCAGCCACACATCTCCTGACCTAATTCTCCACCATGCAGCCACACATCTCCTGATCTGCCCTTATTCTCCACCATGCAGCCACACGTATTCCTGACCTGCCCTAATTCTCCACCATGCAGCCACACATCTCCTGACCTGCTCTAATTCTCCACCATGCAGCCACACATCTCCTGACCTGTCCTAATTCTCCACCATGCAGCCACACGTCTCCTGACCTGCCCTAATTCTCCACCATGCAGCCACACGTCTCCTGACCTGCCCTAATTCTCCACCATGCAGCCACACATCTCCTGATCTGCCCTAATTCTCCACCATGCAGCCACACATCTGACCTGCCCTAATTCTCCACCATGCAGCCACACGTCTCCTGACCTGTCCTAATTCTCCACCATGCAGCCACACATCTCCTGACCTGTCCTAATTCTCCACCATGCAGCCACACGTCTCCTGACCTATCCTAATTCTCCACCATGATGCAGCCACACATCTCCTGACCTGCCCTAATTCTCCACCATGCAGCCACACATCTCCTGACCTGCCCTAATTCTCCACCATGCAGCCACACGTCTCCTGACCTGCTCTAATTCTCCACCATGCAGTCACACGTCTCCTGACCTGCCCTAATTCTCCACCATGCAGCCACACGTCTCCTGACCTGCCCTAATTCTCCACCATGCAGCCACACATCTCCTGACCTGCTCTAATTCTCCACCATGCAGCCACACGTCTCCTGACCTGTCCTAATTCTCCACCATGCAGCCACACATCTCCTGACCTGCCCTAATTCTCCACCATGCAGTCACACGTATTCCTGACCTGCCCTAATTCTCCACCATGCAGCCACACATCTCCTGACCCGTCCTAATTCTCCACCATGCAGCCACACGTCTCCTGACCTGCCCTAATTCTCCACCATGCAGCCACACATCTCCTGACCTGTCCTAATTCTCCACCATGCAGCCACACATCTCCTGACCTGTCCTAATTCTCCACAATGCAGCCACACGTCTCCTGACCTGTCCTAATTCTCCACCATGGAGCCACACGTCTCCTGACCTGCCCTAATTCTCCACCATGCAGCCACACATCTCCTGACCTTCCCTAATTCTCCACCATGATGCAGCCACACATCTCCTGACCTGCCCTAATTCTCCACCATGGAGCCACACGTCTCCTGACCTGCCCTAATGCTCCACCATGCAGCCACACATCTCCTGACCTGCCCTAATTCTCCACCATGCAGCCACACGTCTCCTGACCTGTCCTAATTCTCCACGATGCAGCCACACATCTCCTGACCTGCCCTAATTCTCCACGATGCAGCCACACATCTCCTGACCTGCCCTAATTCTCCACCATGGAGCCACACGTCTCCTGACCTGCCCTAATGCTCCACCATGCAGCCACACATCTCCTGACCTGCCCTAATTCTCCACCATGCAGCCACACGTCTCCTGACCTAATTCTCCACCATGCAGCCACACATCTCCTGACCTGCCCTAATTCTCCACCATGCAGCCACACATCTCCTGACCTTCCCTAATTCTCCACCATGATGCAGCCACACGTCTCCTGACCTGCCCTAATTCTCCACCATGCAGCCACACGTCTCCTGACCTGCCCTAATTCTCCACCATGCAGCCACACGTCTCCTGACCTGCCCTAATTCTCCACCATGATGCAGCCACACATCTCCTGACCTGCCCTAATTCTCCACCATGCAGCCACACTTCTCCTGACCTGCCCTAATTCTCCACCATGCAGCCACACGTCTCCTGCCCTAATTCTCCACCATGCAGCCACACGTCTCCTGACCTGTCCTAATTCTCCACCATGGAGCCACACGTCTCCTGACCTGCCCTAATTCTCCACCATGCAGCCACACATCTCCTGACCTTCCCTAATTCTCCACCATGATGCAGCCACACATCTCCTGACCTGCCCTAATTCTCCACCATGGAGCCACACGTCTCCTGACCTGCCCTAATGCTCCACCATGCAGCCACACATCTCCTGACCTGTCCTAATTCTCCACCATGCAGCCACACATCTCCTGACCAGCCCTAATTCTCCACCATGCAGCCACACGTCTCCTGACCTGCCCTAATTCTCCACCATGCAGCCACACATCTCCTGACCTGCCCTAATTCTCCACCATGCAGCCACACGTCTCCTGACCTGCCCTAATTCTCCACCATGCAGCCACACGTCTCCTGACCTGCCCTAATTCTCCACCATGCAGCCACACGTCTCCTGACCTGCCCTAATTCTCCACCATGCAGCCACACATCTCCTGACCTGCCCTAATTCTCCACCATGCAGCCACACGTCTCCTGACCTGCCCTAATTCTCCACCATGCAGTCACACGTCTCCTGACCTGCCCTAATTCTCCACCATGATGCAGCCACACATCTCCTGACCTGCCCTAATTCTCCACCATGCAGCCACACGTCTCCTGACCTGCCCTAATTCTCCACCATGCAGCCACACGTCTCCTGACCTGCTCTAATTCTCCACCATGCAGCCACACGTCTCCTGACCTGCCCTAATTCTCCACCATGATGCAGCCACACATCTCCTGACCTGCTCTAATTCTCCACCATGCAGCCACACGTCTCCTGACCTGCCCTAATTCTCCACCATGCAGGCACACGTCTCCTGACCTGCTCTAATTCTCCACCATGCAGCCACACGTCTCCAGACCTGCCCTAATTCTCCACCATGCAGGCACACGTCTCCTGACCTGCTCTAATTCTCCACCATGCAGCCACACGTCTCCTGACCTGTCCTAATTCTCCACCATGCAGCCACACATCTCCTGACCTGCTCTAATTCTCCACCATGCAGCCACACGTCTCCTGACCTGCTCTAATTCTCCACCATGCAGCCACACGTCTCCTGACCTGTCCTAATTCTCCACCATGCAGCCACACGTCTCCTGACCTGCCCTAATTCTCCACCATGCAGCCACACATCTCCTGACCTGCCCTAATTCTCCACCATGATGCAGCCACACGTCTCCTGACCTGCCCTAATTCTCCACCATGCAGCCACACATCTCCTGACCTGCCCTAATTCTCCACCATGCAGCCACACGTCTCCTGACCTGCTCTAATTCTCCACCATGCAGCCACACGTCTCCTGACCTGCTCTAATTCTCCACCATGCAGCCACACGTCTCCTGACCTAATTCTCCACCATGCAGCCACACATCTCCTGACCTGCTCTAATTCTCCACCATGCAGCCACACGTCTCCTGATCTGCCCTTATTCTCCACCATGCAGCCACACATCTCCTGACCTGTCCTAATTCTCCACCATGCAGCCACACATCTCCTGACCTGTCCTAATTCTCCACCATGCAGCCACACATCTCCTGACCTGTCCTAATTCTCCACCATGCAGCCACACATCTCCTGACCTGCCCTAATTCTCCACGATGCAGCCACACATCTCCTGACCTGTCCTAATTCTCCACCATGCAGCCACACGTCTCCTGACCTATCCTAATTCTCCACCATGATGCAGCCACACATCTCCTGACCTGCCCTAATTCTCCACCATGATGCAGCCACACATCTCCTGACCTGCCCTAATTCTCCACCATGCAGCCACACATCTCCTCACCTGCCCTAAATCTCCACCATGCAGCCACACATCTCCTGACCTGTCCTAATTCTCCACCATGCAGCCACACATCTCCTGACCTGCTCTAATTCTCCACCATGCAGCCACACATCTCCTGACCTAATTCTCCACCATGCAGCCACACATCTCCTGACCTGCTCTAATTCTCCACCATGCAGCCACACGTCTCCTGACCTAATTCTCCACCATGGAGCCACACGTCTCCTGACCTGCCCTAATTATCCACCATGGAGCCACACGTGTCCTGACCTGCCCTAATTCTCCACCATGCAGTCACACGTCTCCTGACCTGCCCTAATTCTCCACCATGCAGCCACACATCTCCTGACCTGTCCTAATTCTCCACCATGGAGCCACACGTCTCCTGACCTATCCTAATTCTCCACCATGATGCAGCCACACATCTCCTGACCTGCCCTAATTCTCCACCATGCAGTCACACATCTCCTGATCTGCCCTAAATCTCCACCATGCAGCCACACATCTCCTGACCTGCCCTAATTCTCCACCATGATGCAGCCACACATCTCCTGACCTGCCCTAATTATCCACCATGCAGCCACACATCTCCTGACCTGTCCTAATTCTCCACCATGCAGCCACACATCTCCTGACCTGTCCTAATTCTCCACCATGATGCAGTCACACATCTCCTGACCTGTCCTAATTCTCCACCATGATGCAGTCACACATCTCCTGACCTGCCCTAATTCTCCACCATGATACAGCCACACATCTCCTGACCTGCCCTAATTCTCCACCATGCAGCCACACATCTCCTGACCTGCCCTAATTATCCACCATGCAGCCACACATCTCCTGACCTGTCCTAATTCTCCACCATGCAGCCACACATCTCCTGACCTGTCCTAATTCTCCACCATGATGCAGCCACACATCTCCTGACCTGTCCTAATTCTCCACCATGATGCAGTCACACATCTCCTGACCTGTCCTAATTCTCCACCATGATGCAGTCACACATCTCCTGACCTGCCCTAATTCTCCACCATGATGCAGCCACACATCTCCTGACCTGCCCTAATTCTCCACCATGCAGCCACACATCTCCTGACCTGTCCTAATTCTCCACCATGCAGCCACACATCTCCTGACCTGCCCTAATTCTCCACCATGCAGTCACACATCTCCTGACCTGTCCTAATTCTCCACCATGCAGCCACACATCTCCTGACCTGCTCTAATTCTCCACCATGCAGCCACACGTCTCCTGACCTGCCCTAATTCTCCACCATGCAGCCACACATCTCCTGACTTGCCCTAATTATCCACCATGCAGCCACACGTCTCCTGACCTGCTCTAATTCTCCACCATGCAGCCACACATCTCCTGACCTGCCCTAATTCTCCACCATGCAGCCACACGTCTCCTGACCTAATTCTCCACCATGCAGTCACACATCTCCTGACCTGTCCTAATTCTCCACCATGCAGCCACACATCTCCTGACCTGCCCTAATTCTCCACCATGATGCAGCCACACATCTCCTGACCTGCCCTAATTCTCCACCATGCAGCCACACGTCTCCTGACCTAATTCTCCACCATGCAGTCACACATCTCCTGACCTGTCCTAATTCTCCACCATGCAGCCACACATCTCCTGACCTGCCCTAATTCTCCACCATGATGCAGCCACACGTCTCCTGACCTGTCCTAATTCTCCACCATGCAGCCACACATCTCCTGACCTGCCCTAATTCTCCACCATGCAGCCACATATCTCCTGACCTGCTCTAATTCTCCACCATGCAGCCACACATCTCCTGACCTGCCCTAATTCTCCACCATGCAGCCACACGTCTCCTGACCTAATTCTCCACCATGCAGCCACACGTCTCCTGATCTGCCCTAATTCTCCACCATGCAGCCACACATCTCCTGATCTGCCCTTATTCTCCACCATGCAGCCACACGTATTCCTGACCTGCCCTAATTCTCCACCATGCAGCCACACGTCTCCTGACCTGTCCTAATTCTCCACCATGCAGCCACACGTCTCCTGACCTGTCCTAATTCTCCACCATGCAGCCACACATCTCCTGACCTGCCCTAATTCTCCACGATGCAGCCACACGTCTCCTGACCTGTCCTAATTCTCCACCATGCAGCCACACGTCTCCAGACCTGTCCTAATTCTCCACCATGCAGCCACACGTCTCCTGACCTGTCCTAATTCTCCACCATGCAGCCACACATCTCCTGACCTGCCCTAATTCTCCACGATGCAGCCACACATCTCCTGACCTGTCCTAATTCTCCACCATGCAGCCACACATCTCCTGACCTGTCCTAATTCTCCACCATGCAGCCACACATCTCCTGACCTGCCCTAATTCTCCACCATGCAGCCACACGTCTCCTGACCTAATTCTCCACCATGCAGCCACACATCTCCTGACCTGCCCTAATTCTCCACCATGCAGCCACACATCTCCTGACCTGCCCTAATTCTCCACCATGCAGCCACACGTCTCCTGACCTAATTCTCCACCATGCAGCCACACATCTCCTGACCTGCCCTAATTCTCCACCATGCAGCCACACATCTCCTGACCTGCCCTAATTCTCCACCATGGAGCCACACGTCTCCTGACCTGCCCTAATTCTCCACCATGCAGTCACACGTGTCCTGACCTGTCCTAATTCTCCACCATGGAGCCACACGTCTCCTGACCTGCCCTAATTCTCCACCATGCAGCCACACATCTCCTGACCTTCCCTAATTCTCCACCATGATGCAGCCACACGTCTCCTGACCTGCCCTAATTCTCCACCATGCAGCCACACGTCTCCTGACCTGTCCTAATTCTCCACGATGCAGCCACACATCTCCTGACCTGCCCTAATTCTCCACGATGCAGCCACACATCTCCTGACCTGCCCTAATTCTCCACCATGGAGCCACACATCTCCTGACCTGCCCTAATTCTCCACCATGCAGCCACACATCTCCTGACCTGCCCTAATTCTCCACCATGCAGCCACACGTCTCCTGACCTAATTCTCCACCATGCAGCCACACATCTCCTGACCTGCCCTAATTCTCCACCATGCAGCCACACATCTCCTGACCTGCCCTAATTCTCCACCATGCAGCCACACGTCTCCTGACCTAATTCTCCACCATGCAGCCACACATCTCCTGACCTGCCCTAATTCTCCACCATGGAGCCACACGTCTCCTGACCTGCCCTAATTCTCCACCATGCAGTCACACGTGTCCTGACCTGTCCTAATTCTCCACCATGGAGCCACACGTCTCCTGACCTGCCCTAATTCTCCACCATGCAGCCACACATCTCCTGACCTTCCCTAATTCTCCACCATGATGCAGCCACACGTCTCCTGACCTGCCCTAATTCTCCACCATGCAGCCACACGTCTCCTGACCTGCCCTAATTCTCCACCATGCAGCCACACATCTCCTGACCTGCCCTAATTCTCCACCATGATGCAGCCACACATCTCCTGACCTGCCCTAATTCTCCACCATGCAGCCACACGTCTCCTGCCCTAATTCTCCACCATGCAGCCACACGTCTCCTGACCTGTCCTAATTCTCCACCATGGAGCCACACGTCTCCTGACCTGCCCTAATTCTCCACCATGCAGCCACACATCTCCTGACCTTCCCTAATTCTCCACCATGATGCAGCCACACATCTCCTGACCTGCCCTAATTCTCCACCATGGAGCCACACGTCTCCTCACCTGCCCTAATGCTCCACCATGCAGCCACACATCTCCTGACCTGTCCTAATTCTCCACCATGCAGCCACACATCTCCTGACCAGCCCTAATTCTCCACCATGCAGCCACACGTCTCCTGACCTGCCCTAATTCTCCACCATGCAGCCACACATCTCCTGACCTGCCCTAATTCTCCACCATGCAGCCACACGTCTCCTGACCTGCCCTAATTCTCCACCATGCAGCCACACGTCTCCTGACCTGCCCTAATTCTCCACCATGCAGCCACACGTCTCCTGACCTGCCCTAATTCTCCACCATGCAGCCACACGTCTCCTGACCTGCCCTAATTCTCCACCATGCAGCCACACGTCTCCTGACCTGCCCTAATTCTCCACCATGCAGCCACACGTCTCCTGACCTGCCCTAATTCTCCACCATGATGCAGCCACACGTCTCCTGACCTGCCCTAATTCTCCACCATGCAGCCACACATCTCCTGACCTGCCCTAATTCTCCACCATGCAGCCACACGTCTCCTGACCTGCCCTAATTCTCCACCATGCAGCCACACGTCTCCTGACCTGCCCTAATTCTCCACCATGATGCAGCCACACGTCTCCTGACCTGCCCTAATTCTCCACCATGCAGCCACACGTCTCCTGACCTGCCCTAATTCTCCACCATGCAGTCACACGTCTCCTGACCTGCCCTAATTCTCCACCATGATGCAGCCACACATCTCCTGACCTGCCCTAATTCTCCACCATGATGCAGCCACACATCTCCTGACCTGCCCTAATTCTCCACCATGCAGCCACACGTCTCCTGACCTGCCCTAATTCTCCACCATGCAGCCACACGTCTCCTGACCTGCTCTAATTCTCCACCATGATGCAGCCACACGTCTCCAGACCTGCCCTAATTCTCCACCATGCAGCCACACGTCTCCTGACCTGCCCTAATTCTCCACCATACAGCCACACATCTCCTGACCTGGTCTAATTCTCCACCATGCAGCCACACGTCTCCTGACCTGCCCTAATTCTAAACCATGCAGCCACACGTCTCCAGACCTGCCCTAATTCTCCACCATGCAGGCACACGTCTCCTGACCTGCTCTAATTCTCCACCATGCAGCCACACGTCTCCTGACCTGCCCTAATTCTCCACCATGCAGCCACACATCTCCTGACCTGCCCTAATTCTCCACCATGCAGCCACACATCTCCTGACCTGCCCTAATTCTCCACCATGCAGCCACACATCTCCTGACCTGCCCTAATTCTCCACCATACAGCCACACATCTCCTGACCTGGTCTAATTCTCCACCATGCAGCCACACGTCTCCTGACCTGCCCTAATTCTAAACCATGCAGCCACACGTCTCCAGACCTGCCCTAATTCTCCACCATGCAGGCACACGTCTCCTGACCTGCTCTAATTCTCCACCATGCAGCCACACGTCTCCTGACCTGCCCTAATTCTCCACCATGATGCAGCCACACGTCTCCAGACCTGCCCTAATTCTCCACCATGCAGCCACACGTCTCCTGACCTGCCCTAATTCTCCACCATACAGCCACACATCTCCTGACCTGCTCTAATTCTCCACCATGCAGCCACACGTCTCCTGACCTGCCCTAATTTTAAACCATGCAGCCACACGTCTCCAGACCTGCCCTAATTCTCCACCATGCAGCCACACATCTCCTGACCTGCTCTAATTCTCCACCATGCAGCCACACGTCTCCTGACTTGCCCTAATTCTAAACCATGCAGCCACACGTCTCCTGACCTGCCCTAATTCTCCACCATGATGCAGCCACACGTCTCCAGACCTGCCCTAATTCTCCACCATGCAGCCACACGTCTCCTGACCTGCTCTAATTCTCCACCATGCAGCCACACGTCTCCTGACCTGCCCTAATTCTCCACCATGATGCAGCCACACGTCTCCAGACCTGCCCTAATTCTCCACCATGCAGCCACACGTCTCCTGACCTGCTCTAATTCTCCACCATGCAGCCACACATCTCCTGACCTGCCCTAATTCTCCACCATGCAGCCACACGTCTCCTGCCCTGCCCTAATTCTCCACCATGCAGCCACACGTCTCCTGACCTGCCCTAATTCTCCACCATGATGCAGCCACACGTCTCCTGACCTGCCCTAATTCTCCACCATGCAGCCACACATCTCCTGACCTGCCCTAATTCTCCACCATGCAGCCACACGTCTCCTGACCTGCTCTAATTCTCCACCATGCAGCCACACGTCTCCTGACCTAATTCTCCACCATGCAGCCACACATCTCCTGACCTGCTCTAATTCTCCACCATGCAGCCACACGTTTCCTGACCTAATTCTCCACCATGCAGCCACACATCTCCTGATCTGCCCTTATTCTCCACCATGCAGCCACACATCTCCTGACCTGTCCTAATTCTCCACCATGCAGCCACACATCTCCTGACCTGTCCTAATTCTCCACCATGCAGCCACACATCTCCTGACCTGTCCTAATTCTCCACCATGCAGCCACACATCTCCTGACCTGCCCTAATTCTCCACGATGCAGCCACACGTCTCCTGACCTGTCCTAATTCTCCACCATGCAGTCACACATCTCCTGACCTGTCCTAAATCTCCACCATGCAGCCACACATCTCCTGACCTGTCCTAATTCTCCACCATGCAGCCACACGTCTCCTGACCTATCCTAATTCTCCACCATGATGCAGCCACACATCTCCTGACCTGCCCTAATTCTCCACCATGCAGCCACACATCTCCTCACCTGCCCTAAATCTCCACCATGCAGCCACACATCTCCTGACCTGTCCTAATTCTCCACCATGCAGCCACACATCTCCTGACCTGCTCTAATTCTCCACCATGCAGCCACACGTCTCCTGACCTAATTCTCCACCATGCAGCCACAGATCTGACCTGCCCTAATTCTCCACCATGCAGCCACACATCTCCTGACCTGCCCTAATTCTCCACCATGGAGCCACACGTCTCCTGACCTGCCCTAATTATCCACCATGGAGCCACACGTGTCCTGACCTGCCCTAATTCTCCACCATGCAGTCACACGTCTCCTGACCTGCCCTAATTCTCCACCATGCAGCCACACATCTCCTGACCTGTCCTAATTCTCCACCATGGAGCCACACGTCTCCTGACCTATCCTAATTCTCCACCATGATGCAGCCACACATCTCCTGACCTGCCCTAATTCTCCACCATGCAGCCACACATCTCCTGACCTGCTCTAATTCTCCACCATGCAGCCACACGTCTCCTGACCTAATTCTCCACCATGCAGCCACACATCTCCTGACCTGCTCTAATTCTCCACCATGCAGCCACACGTCTCCTGACCTAATTCTCCACCATGCAGCCACACATCTCCTGACCTGCCCTAATTCTCCACCATGCAGCCACACGTCTCCTGACCTAATTCTCCACCATGCAGCCACAGATCTGACCTGCCCTAATTCTCCACCATGCAGCCACACATCTCCTGACCTGCCCTAATTCTCCACCATGGAGCCACACGTCTCCTGACCTGCCCTAATTATCCACCATGGAGCCACACGTGTCCTGACCTGCCCTAATTCTCCACCATGCAGTCACACGTCTCCTGACCTGCCCTAATTCTCCACCATGCAGCCACACATCTCCTGACCTGTCCTAATTCTCCACCATGGAGCCACACGTCTCCTGACCTATCCTAATTCTCCACCATGATGCAGCCACACATCTCCTGACCTGCCCTAATTCTCCACCATGCAGCCACACATCTCCTGACCTGCTCTAATTCTCCACCATGCAGCCACACGTCTCCTGACCTAATTCTCCACCATGCAGCCACACATCTCCTGACCTGCTCTAATTCTCCACCATGCAGCCACACGTCTCCTGACCTAATTCTCCACCATGCAGCCACACATCTCCTGACCTGCCCTAATTCTCCACCATGCAGCCACACATCTCCTGACCTGCCCTAATTCTCCACCATGGAGCCACACGTCTCCTGACCTGCCCTAATTATCCACCATGGAGCCACACGTGTCCTGACCTGCCCTAATTCTCCACCATGCAGTCACACGTGTCCTGACCTGTCCTAATTCTCCACCATGGAGCCACACGTCTCCTGACCTGCCCTAATTCTCCACCATGCAGCCACACATCTCCTGACCTTCCCTAATTCTCCACCATGATGCAGCCACACATCTCCTGACCTGCCCTAATTCTCCACCATGGAGCCACACATCTCCTGACCCGTCCTAATTCTCCACCATGCAGCCACACGTCTCCTGACCTGTCCTAATTCTCCACCATGCAGCTACACATCTCCTGACCTGCTCTAATTCTCCACCATGCAGCCACACGTCTCCTGACCTAATTCTCCACCATGCAGCCACACATCTCCTGACCTGCCTTAATTCTCCACCATGCAGCCACACGTCTCCTGACCTGCCCTAATTCTCCACCATGATGCAGCCACACATCTCCTGACCTGTCCTAATTCTCCACCATGCAGCCACACATCTCCTGACCAGCCCTAATTCTCCACCATGCAGCCACACGTCTCCTGACCTGCCCAATTCTCCACCATGATGCAGCCACACGTCTCCTGACCTGCCCTAATTCACCACCATGCAGCCACACGTCTCCTGACCTGCCCTAATTCTCCACCATGCAGCCACACGTCTCCTGACCTGCCCTAATTCTCCACCATGCAGCCACACATCTCCTGACCTGCCCGAATTCTCCACCATGCAGCCACACATCTCCTGACCTGCCCTAATTCTCCACCATGCAGCCACACGTCTCCTGACCTGCCCTAATTCTCCACCATGCAGTCACACATCTCCTGACCTGCCCTAATTCTCCACCATGATGCAGCCACACATCTCCTGACCTGCCCTAATTCTCCACCATGCAGCCACACGTCTCCTGACCTGCCCTAATTCTCCACCATGATGCAGCCACACATCTCCTGACCTGCCCTAATTCTCCACCATGCAGCCACACGTCTCCTGACCTGCCCTAATTCTCCACCATGCAGCCACACGTCTCCTGACCTGCCCTAATTCTCCACCATGATGCAGCCACACGTCTCCAGACCTGCCCTAATTCTCCACCATGCAGCCACACGTCTCCTGACCTGCCCTAATTCTCCACCATACAGCCACACATCTCCTGACCTGCTCTAATTCTCCACCATGCAGTCACACATCTCCTGACCTGCCCTAATTCTCCACCATGCAGCCACACATCTCCTGACCTGCCCTAATTCTCCACCATGCAGCCACACATCTCCTCACCTGTCCTAATTCTCCACCATGCAGCCACACGTCTCCTGACCTGCCCTAATTCTCCACCATGCAGCCACACGTCTCCTGACCTGCCCTAATTCTCCACCATGATGCAGCCACACGTCTCCAGACCTGCCCTAATTCTCCACCATGCAGCCACACGTCTCCTGACCTGCCCTAATTCTCCACCATACAGCCACACATCTCCTGACCTGCTCTAATTCTCCACCATGCAGCCACACGTCTCCTGACCTGCCCTAATTCTCCAACATGCAGCCACACGTCTCCAGACCTGCCCTAATTCTCCACCATGCAGCCACACATCTCCTGACCTGCTCTAATTCTCCACCATGATGCAGCCACACGTCTCCTGACCTGCTCTAATTCTCCACCATGCAGCCACACGTCTCCTGACCTGCTCTAATTCTCCACCATGATGCAGCCACACGTCTCCTGACCTGCCCTAATTCTCCACCATGCAGCCACACATCTCCTGACCTGCCCTAATTCTCCACCATGCAGCCACACATCTCCTGACCTGCCCTAATTCTCCACCATGCAGCCACACGTCTCCTGACCTGCCCTAATTCTCCACCATGATGCAGCCACACGTCTCCTGACCTGCCCTAATTCTCCACCATGCAGCCACACATCTCCTGACCTGCCCTAATTCTCCACCATGCAGCCACACGTCTCCTGACCTGCTCTAATTCTCCACCATGCAGCCACACGTCTCCTGACCTAATTCTCCACCATGCAGCCACACATCTCCTGACCTGCTCTAATTCTCCACCATGCAGCCACACGTTTCCTGACCTAATTCTCCACCATGCAGCCACACATCTCCTGATCTGCCCTTATTCTCCACCATGCAGCCACACATCTCCTGACCTGTCCTAATTCTCCACCATGCAGCCACACATCTCCTGACCTGTCCTAATTCTCCACCATGCAGCCACACATCTCCTGACCTGTCCTAATTCTCCACCATGCAGCCACACATCTCCTGACCTGCCCTAATTCTCCACGATGCAGCCACACATCTCCTGACCTGTCCTAATTCTCCACCATGCAGCCACACGTCTCCTGACCTATCCTAATTCTCCACCATGATGCAGCCACACATCTCCTGACCTGCCCTAATTCTCCACCATGATGCAGCCACACATCTCCTGACCTGCCCTAATTCTCCACCATGCAGCCACACGTCTCCTGACCTGCTCTAATTCTCCACCATGCAGCCACACGTCTCCTGACCTGCCCTAATTCTCCACCATGCAGCCACAGATCTCCTCACCTGCCCTAAATCTCCACCATGCAGCCACACATCTCCTGACCTGTCCTAATTCTCCACCATGCAGCCACACATCTCCTGACCTGCTCTAATTCTCCACCATGCAGCCACACATCTCCTGACCTGCTCTAATTCTCCACCATGCAGCCACACGTCTCCTGACCTAATTCTCCACCATGCAGCCACAGATCTGACCTGCCCTAATTCTCCAGCATGCAGCCACACATCTCCTGACCTGCCCTAATTCTCCACCATGGAGCCACACGTCTCCTGACCTGCCCTAATTCTCCACCATGCAGTCACACGTCTCCTGACCTGCCCTAATTCTCCACCATGCAGCCACACATCTCCTGACCTGTCCTAATTCTCCACCATGGAGCCACACGTCTCCTGACCTATCCTAATTCTCCACCATGATGCAGCCACACATCTCCTGACCTGCCCTAATTCTCCACCATGCAGCCACACATCTCCTGACCTGCTCTAATTCTCCACCATGCAGCCACACGTCTCCTGACCTAATTCTCCACCATGCAGCCACACATCTCCTGACCTGCTCTAATTCTCCACCATGCAGCCACACGTCTCCTGACCTAATTCTCCACCATGCAGCCACACATCTCCTGACCTGCCCTAATTCTCCACCATGCAGCCACACATCTCCTGACCTGCCCTAATTCTCCACCATGGAGCCACACGTCTCCTGACCTGCCCTAATTATCCACCATGGAGCCACACGTGTCCTGACCTGCCCTAATTCTCCACCATGCAGTCACACGTGTCCTGACCTGTCCTAATTCTCCACCATGGAGCCACACGTCTCCTGACCTGCCCTAATTCTCCACCATGCAGCCACACATCTCCTGACCTTCCCTAATTCTCCACCATGATGCAGCCACACATCTCCTGACCTGCCCTAATTCTCCACCATGGAGCCACACATCTCCTGACCCGTCCTAATTCTCCACCATGCAGCCACACGTCTCCTGACCTAATTCTCCACCATGCAGCCACACATCTCCTGACCTGCCCTAATTCTCCACCATGCAGCCACACGTCTCCTGACCTGCCCTAATTCACCACCATGCAGCCACACGTCTCCTGACCTGCCCTAATTCTCCACCATGCAGCCACACGTCTCCTGACCTGCCCTAATTCTCCACCATGCAGCCACACATCTCCTGACCTGCCCTAATTCTCCACCATGCAGCCACACATCTCCTGACCTGCCCTAATTCTCCACCATGCAGCCACACGTCTCCTGACCTGCCCTAATTCTCCACCATGCAGTCACACATCTCCTGACCTGCCCTAATTCTCCACCATGATGCAGCCACACATCTCCTGACCTGTCCTAATTCTCCACCATGCAGCCACACGTCTCCTGACCTGCCCTAATTCTCCACCATGATGCAGCCACACATCTCCTGACCTGCCCTAATTCTCCACCATGCAGCCACACGTATTCCTGACCTGCCCTAATTCTCCACCATGCAGCCGCCACACGTCTCCTGACCTGTCCTAATTCTCCACCATGCAGCCACACATCTCCTGACCTGCCCTAATTCTCCACGATGCAGCCACACATCTCCTGACCTGTCCTAATTCTCCACCATGCAGCCACACATCTCCTGACCTGCCCTAATTCTCCACGATGCAGCCACACATCTCCTGACCTGTCCTAATTCTCCACCATGCAGCCACACGTCTCCTGACCTATCCTAATTCTCCACCATGATGCAGCCACACGTCTCCTTACCTAATTCTCCACCATGCAGCCACACATCTGACCTGCCCTAATTCTCCACCATGCAGCCACACATCTCCTGACCTGCCCTACTTCTCCACCATGCAGCCACACATCTCCTCACCTGCCCTAATTCTCCACCATGCAGCCGCACATCTCCTGACCTGTCCTAATTCTCCACCATGCAGCCACACGTCTCCTGACCTGCCCTAATTCTCCACCATGCAGCCACACGTCTCCTGACCTGCCCTAATTCTCCACCATGGAGCCACACGTCTCCTGACCTATCCTAATTCTCCACCATGATGCAGCCACACATCTCCTGACCTGCCCTAATTCTCCACCATGATGCAGCCACACATCTCCTGACCTGTCCTAATTCTCCACCATGATGCAGTCACACGTCTCCTGACCTAATTCTCCACCATGCAGCCACACATCTCCTGACCTGCCCTAATTCTCCACCATGCAGCCACACATCTCCTGACCTGCCCTAATTCTCCACCATGCAGCCACACGTCTCCTGACCTAATTCTCCACCATGCAGCCACACATCTCCTGACCTGCCCTAATTCTCCACCATGCAGCCACACATCTCCTGACCTGCCCTAATTCTCCACCATGGAGCCACACGTCTCCTGACCTGCCCTAATTCTCCACCATGCAGTCACACGTGTCCTGACCTGTCCTAATTCTCCACCATGGAGCCAAACGTCTCCTGACCTGCTCTAATTCTCCACCATGCAGCCACACATCTCCTGACCTTCCCTAATTCTCCACCATGCAGCCACACATCTCCTGACCTGTCCTAATTCTCCACGATGCAGTCACACATCTCCTGACCTGCCCTAATTCTCCACCATGGAGCCACACGTCTCCTGACCTGCCCTAATGCTCCACCATGCAGCCACACATCTCCTGACCTGCCCTAATTCTCCACCATGCAGCCACACATCTCCTGACCTGCCCTAATTCTCCACCATGCAGCCACACGTCTCCTGACCTAATTCTCCACCATGCAGCCACACATCTCCTGACCTGCCCTAATTCTCCACCATGCAGCCACACATCTCCTGACCTGCCCTAATTCTCCACCATGGAGCCACACGTCTCCTGACCTGCCCTAATTCTCCACCATGCAGTCACACGTGTCCTGACCTGTCCTAATTCTCCACCATGGAGCCACACGTCTCCTGACCTGCCCTAATTCTCCACCATGCAGCCACACATCTCCTGACCTTCCCTAATTCTCCACCATGATGCAGCCACACGTCTCCTGACCTGCCCTAATTCTCCACCATGCAGCCACACGTCTCCTGACCTGCCCTAATTCTCCACCATGCAGCCACACATCTCCTGACCTGCCCTAATTCTCCACCATGATGCAGCCACACATCTCCTGACCTGCCCTAATTCTCCACCATGCAGCCACCCGTCTCCTGCCCTAATTCTCCACCATGCAGCCACACGTCTCCTGACCTGTCCTAATTCTCCACCATGGAGCCACACGTCTCCTGACCTGCCCTAATTCTCCACCATGCAGCCACACATCTCCTGACCTTCCCTAATTCTCCACCATGATGCAGCCACACATCTCCTGACCTGCCCTAATTCTCCACCATGGAGCCACACGTCTCCTCACCTGCCCTAATGCTCCACCATGCAGCCACACATCTCCTGACCTGTCCTAATTCTCCACCATGCAGCCACACATCTCCTGACCTGCCCTAATTCTCCACCATGCAGCCACACGTCTCCTGACCTGCCCTAATTCTCCACCATGCAGCCACACGTCTCCTGACCTGCCCTAATTCTCCACCATGCAGCCACACGTCTCCTGACCTGCCCTAATTCTCCACCATGCAGCCACACATCTCCTGACCTGCCCTAATTCTCCACCATGCAGCCACACGTCTCCTGACCTGCCCTAATTCTCCACCATGATGCAGCCACACGTCTCCTGACCTGCCCTAATTCTCCACCATGCAGCCACACATCTCCTGACCTGCCCTAATTCTCCACCATGCAGCCACACGTCTCCTGACCTGCCCTAATTCTCCACCATGCAGTCACACGTCTCCTGACCTGCCCTAATTCTCCACCATGATGCAGCCACACATCTCCTGACCTGCCCTAATTCTCCACCATGATGCAGCCACACATCTCCTGACCTGCCCTAATTCTCCACCATGCAGCCACACGTCTCCTGACCTGCTCTAATTCTCCACCATGCAGCCACACGTCTCCTGACCTGTCCTAATTCTCCACCATGCAGCCACACGTCTCCTGACCTGCCCTAATTCTCCACTATGATGCAGCCACACGTCTCCTGACCTGCTCTAATTCTCCACCATGCAGCCACACGTCTCCTGACCTGTCCTAATTCTCCACCATGCAGCCACACGTCTCCTGACCTGCTCTAATTCTCCACCATGCAGCCACACGTCTCCTGACCTGCCCTAATTCTCCACCATGCAGTCACACATCTCCTGACCTGCCCTAATTCTCCACCATGATGCAGCCACACGTCTCCAGACCTGCCCTAATTCTCCACCATGCAGCCACACGTCTCCTGACCTGCCCTTATTCTCCACCATACAGCCACACATCTCCTGACCTGCTCTAATTCTCCACCATGCAGCCACACGTCTCCTGACCTGCCCTAATTCTAAACCATGCAGCCACACGTCTCCAGACCTGCCCTAATTCTCCACCATGCAGCCACACGTCTCCTGACCTGTCCTAATTCTCCACCATGCAGCCACACATCTCCTGACCTGCCCTAATTCTCCACCATGCAGCCACACGTCTCCTGACCTGCCCTAATTCTCCACCATGCAGCCACACGTCTCCTGACCTGCCCTAATTCTCCACCATGATGCAGCCACACGTCTCCTGACCTGCCCTAATTCTCCACCATGCAGCCACACATCTCCTGACCTGCCCTAATTCTCCACCATGCAGCCACACGTCTCCTGACCTGCTCTAATTCTCCACCATGCAGCCACACGTCTCCTGACCTGCTCTAATTCTCCACCATGCAGCCACACGTCTCCTGACCTAATTCTCCACCATGCAGCCACACATCTCCTGACCTGCTCTAATTCTCCACCATGCAGCCACACGTTTCCTGACCTAATTCTCCACCATGCAGCCACACATCTCCTGATCTGCCCTTATTCTCCACCATGCAGCCACACATCTCCTGACCTGTCCTAATTCTCCACCATGCAGCCACACATCTCCTGACCTGCCCTAATTCTCCACGATGCAGCCACACATCTCCTGACCTGTCCTAATTCTCCACCATGCAGCCACACGTCTCCTGACCTATCCTAATTCTCCACCATGATGCAGCCACACATCTCCTGACCTGCCCTAATTCTCCACCATGCAGCCACACATCTCCTCACCTGCCCTAAATCTCCACCATGCAGCCACACATCTCCTGACCTGTCCTAATTCTCCACCATGCAGCCACACATCTCCTGACCTGCTCTAATTCTCCACCATGCAGCCACACATCTCCTGACCTGCTCTAATTCTCCACCATGCAGCCACACGTCTCCTGACCTAATTCTCCACCATGCAGCCACAGATCTGACCTGCCCTAATTCTCCACCATGCAGCCACACATCTCCTGACCTGCCCTAATTCTCCACCATGGAGCCACACGTCTCCTGACCTGCCCTAATTATCCACCATGGAGCCACACGTGTCCTGACCTGCCCTAATTCTCCACCATGCAGTCACACGTCTCCTGACCTGCCCTAATTCTCCACCATGCAGCCACACATCTCCTGACCTGTCCTAATTCTCCACCATGGAGCCACACGTCTCCTGACCTATCCTAATTCTCCACCATGATGCAGCCACACATCTCCTGACCTGCCCTAATTCTCCACCATGCAGCCACACATCTCCTGACCTGCTCTAATTCTCCACCATGCAGCCACACATCTCCTGACCTAATTCTCCACCATGCAGCCACACATCTCCTGACCTGCTCTAATTCTCCACCATGCAGCCACACGTCTCCTGATCTAATTCTCCACCATGCAGCCACACATCTCCTGACCTGCCCTAATTCTCCACCATGCAGCCACACATCTCCTGACCTGCCCTAATTCTCCACCATGGAGCCACACGTCTCCTGACCTGCCCTAATTATCCACCATGGAGCCACACGTGTCCTGACCTGCCCTAATTCTCCACCATGCAGTCACACGTGTCCTGACCTGTCCTAATTCTCCACCATGGAGCCACACGTCTCCTGACCTGCCCTAATTCTCCACCATGCAGCCACACATCTCCTGACCTTCCCTAATTCTCCACCATGATGCAGCCACACATCTCCTGACCTGCCCTAATTCTCCACCATGGAGCCACACATCTCCTGACCCGTCCTAATTCTCCACCATGCAGCCACACGTCTCCTGACCTAATTCTCCACCATGCAGCCACACATCTCCTGACCTGCCCTAATTCTCCACCATGCAGCCACACGTCTCCTGACCTGCCCTAATTCTCCACCATGATGCAGCCACACATCTCCTGACCTGTCCTAATTCTCCACCATGCAGCCACACATCTCCTGACCTGTCCTAATTCTCCACCATGCAGCCACACATCTCCTGACCAGCCCTAATTCTCCACCATGCAGCCACACGTCTCCTGACCTGCCCAATTCTCCACCATGATGCAGCCACACGTCTCCTGACCTGCCCTAATTCACCACCATGCAGCCACACGTCTCCTGACCTGCCCTAATTCTCCACCATGCAGCCACACGTCTCCTGACCTGCCCTAATTCTCCACCATGCAGCCACACATCTCCTGACCTGCCCTAATTCTCCACCATGCAGCCACACATCTCCTGACCTGCCCTAATTCTCCACCATGATGCAGCCACACATCTCCTGACCTGCCCTAATTCTCCACCATGATGCAGCCACACGTCTCCTGACCTGCCCTAATTCACCACCATGCAGCCACACGTCTCCTGACCTGCCCTAATTCTCCACCATGCAGCCACACATCTCCTGACCTGCCCTAATTCTCCACCATGCAGCCACACATCTCCTGACCTGCCCTAATTCTCCACCATGATGCAGCCACACATCTCCTGACCTGCCCTAATTCTCCACCATGATGCAGCCACACGTCTCCTGACCTGCCCTAATTCTCCACCATGCAGCCACACATCTCCTGACCTGCCCTAATTCTCCACCATGCAGCCACACATCTCCTGACCTGCCCTAATTCTCCACCATGCAGCCACACATCTCCTGACCTGCCCTAATTCTCCACCATGATGCAGCCACACGTCTCCTGACCTGCCCAATTCTCCACCATGATGCAGCCACACGTCTCCTGACCTGCCCTAATTCACCACCATGCAGCCACACGTCTCCTGACCTGCCCTAATTCTCCACCATGCAGCCACACGTCTCCTGACCTGCCCTAATTCTCCACCATGCAGCCACACGTCTCCTGACCTGCCCTAATTCTCCACCATGCAGCCACACATCTCCTGACCTGCCCTAATTCTCCACCATGATGCAGCCACACATCTCCTGACCTGCCCTAATTCTCCACCATGCAGCCACACGTCTCCTGACCTGCCCTAATTCTCCACCATGATGCAGCCACACATCTCCTGACCTGCCCTAATTCTCCACCATGCAGCCACACTTCTCCTGACCTGCCCTAATTCTCCACCATGATGCAGCCACACATCTCCTGACCTGCCCTAATTCTCCACCATGCAGCCACACGTCTCCTGACCTGTCCTAATTCTCCACCATGCAGCCACACGTCTCCTGACCTGCCCTAATTCTCCACTATGCAGCCACACGTCTCCTGACCTGCTCTAATTCTCCACCATGCAGCCACACGTCTCCTGACCTGCCCTAATTCTCCACCATGATGCAGCCACACGTCTCCAGACCTGCCCTAATTCTCCACCATGCAGCCACACGTCTCCTGACCTGCCCTAATTCTCCACCATACAGCCACACATCTCCTGACCTGCTCTAATTCTCCACCATGCAGCCACACATCTCCTGACCTGCCCTAATTCTCCACCATGCAGCCACACATCTCCTGACCTGCCCTAATTCTCCACCATGCAGCCACACGTCTCCTGACCTGCCCTAATTCTCCACCATGCAGCCACACGTCTCCTGACCTGCCCTAATTCTCCACCATGATGCAGCCACACGTCTCCAGACCTGCCCTAATTCTCCACCATGCAGCCACACGTCTCCTGACCTGCTCTAATTCTCCACCATGCAGCCACACGTCTCCTGACCTGCCCTAATTCTCCACCATGATGCAGCCACACGTCTCCAGACCTGCCCTAATTCTCCACCATGCAGCCACACGTCTCCTGACCTGTCCTAATTCTCCACCATACAGCCACACATCTCCTGACCTGCTCTAATTCTCCACCATGCAGCCACACGTCTCCTGACCTGCCCTAATTCTAAACCATGCAGCCACACGTCTCCAGACCTGCCCTAATTCTCCACCATGCAGCCACACATCTCCTGACCTGCTCTAATTCTCCACCATGCAGCCACACGTCTCCTGACCTGCTCTAATTCTCCACCATGCAGCCACACGTCTCCTGACCTGCTCTAATTCTCCACCATGATGCAGCCACACATCTCCTGACCTGTCCTAATTCTCCACCATGCAGCCACACGTCTCCTGACCTGCCCTAATTCTCCACCATGCAGCCACACGTCTCCTGACCTGCCCTAATTCTCCACCATGATGCAGCCACACGTCTCCTGACCTGCCCTAATTCTCCACCATGCAGCCACACATCTCCTGACCTGCCCTAATTCTCCACCATGCAGCCACACGTCTCCTGACCTGCTCTAATTCTCCACCATGCAGCCACACGTCTCCTGACCTGCTCTAATTCTCCACCATGCAGCCACACGTCTCCTGACCTAATTCTCCACCATGCAGCCACACATCTCCTGACCTGCTCTAATTCTCCACCATGCAGCCACACGTTTCCTGACCTAATTCTCCACCATGCAGCCACACATCTCCTGATCTGCCCTTATTCTCCACCATGCAGCCACACATCTCCTGACCTGTCCTAATTCTCCACCATGCAGCCACACATCTCCTGACCTGTCCTAATTCTCCACCATGCAGCCACACGTCTCCTGACCTGCTCTAATTCTCCACCATGCAGCCACACGTCTCCTGACCTAATTCTCCACCATGCAGCCACACATCTCCTGACCTGCTCTAATTCTCCACCATGCAGCCACACGTTTCCTGACCTAATTCTCCACCATGCAGCCACACATCTCCTGATCTGCCCTTATTCTCCACCATGCAGCCACACATCTCCTGACCTGCCCTAATTCTCCACCATGCAGCCACACGTCTCCTGACCTGCTCTAATTCTCCACCATGCAGCCACACGTCTCCTGACCTGCTCTAATTCTCCACCATGCAGCCACACGTCTCCTGACCTAATTCTCCACCATGCAGCCACACATCTCCTGACCTGCTCTAATTCTCCACCATGCAGCCACACGTTTCCTGACCTAATTCTCCACCATGCAGCCACACATCTCCTGATCTGCCCTTATTCTCCACCATGCAGCCACACATCTCCTGACCTGTCCTAATTCTCCACCATGCAGCCACACGTCTCCTGACCTGTCCTAATTCTCCACCATGATGCAGCCACACATCTCCTGACCTGTCCTAATTCTCCACGATGCAGCCACACATCTCCTGACCTGTCCTAATTCTCCACCATGCAGCCACACGTCTCCTGACCTGTCCTAATTCTCCACCATGATGCAGCCACACATCTCCTGACCTGCCCTAATTCTCCACCATGCAGCCACAGATCTCCTCACCTGCCCTAAATCTCCACCATGCAGCCACACATCTCCTGACCTGCTCTAATTCTCCACCATGCAGCCACACATCTCCTGACCTGCTCTAATTCTCCACCATGCAGCCACACGTCTCCTGACCTAATTCTCCACCATGCAGCCACAGATCTGACCTGCCCTAATTCTCCACCATGCAGCCACACATCTCCTGACCTGCCCTAATTCTCCACCATGGAGCCACACGTCTCCTGACCTGCCCTAATTATCCACCATGGAGCCACACGTGTCCTGACCTGCCCTAATTCTCCACCATGCAGTCACACGTCTCCTGACCTGCCCTAATTCTCCACCATGCAGCCACACATCTCCTGACCTGTCCTAATTCTCCACCATGGAGCCACACGTCTCCTGACCTATCCTAATTCTCCACCATGATGCAGCCACACATCTCCTGACCTGCCCTAATTCTCCACCATGCAGCCACACATCTCCTGACCTGCTCTAATTCTCCACCATGCAGCCACACGTCTCCTGACCTAATTCTCCACCATGCAGCCACACATCTCCTGACCTGCTCTAATTCTCCACCATGCAGCCACACGTCTCCTGACCTAATTCTCCACCATGCAGCCACACATCTCCTGACCTGCCCTAATTCTCCACCATGCAGCCACACATCTCCTGACCTGCCCTAATTCTCCACCATGGAGCCACACGTCTCCTGACCTGCCCTAATTATCCACCATGGAGCCACACGTGTCCTGACCTGCCCTAATTCTCCACCATGCAGTCACACGTGTCCTGACCTGTCCTAATTCTCCACCATGGAGCCACACGTCTCCTGACCTGCCCTAATTCTCCACCATGCAGCCACACATCTCCTGACCTTCCCTAATTCTCCACCATGATGCAGCCACACATCTCCTGACCTGCCCTAATTCTCCACCATGGAGCCACACATCTCCTGACCCGTCCTAATTCTCCACCATGCAGCCACACGTCTCCTGACCTAATTCTCCACCATGCAGCCACACATCTCCTGACCTGCTCTAATTCTCCACCATGCAGCCACACATCTCCTGACCTGCTCTAATTCTCCACCATGCAGCCACACGTCTCCTGACCTAATTCTCCACCATGCAGCCACAGATCTGACCTGCCCTAATTCTCCACCATGCAGCCACACATCTCCTGACCTGCCCTAATTCTCCACCATGGAGCCACACGTCTCCTGACCTGCCCTAATTATCCACCATGGAGCCACACGTGTCCTGACCTGCCCTAATTCTCCACCATGCAGTCACACGTCTCCTGACCTGCCCTAATTCTCCACCATGCAGCCACACATCTCCTGACCTGTCCTAATTCTCCACCATGGAGCCACACGTCTCCTGACCTGCCCTAATTCTCCACCATGCAGCCACACATCTCCTGACCTGCCCTAATTCTCCACCATGCAGCCACACGTCTCCTGACCTATCCTAATTCTCCACCATGATGCAGCCACACATCTCCTGACCTGCCCTAATTCTCCACCATGCAGCCACACATCTCCTGACCTGCTCTAATTCTCCACCATGCAGCCACACGTCTCCTGACCTAATTCTCCACCATGCAGCCACACATCTCCTGACCTGCTCTAATTCTCCACCATGCAGCCACACGTCTCCTGACCTAATTCTCCACCATGCAGCCACACATCTCCTGACCTGCCCTAATTCTCCACCATGCAGCCACACATCTCCTGACCTGCCCTAATTCTCCACCATGCAGTCACACGTGTCCTGACCTGTCCTAATTCTCCACCATGGAGCCACACGTCTCCTGACCTGCCCTAATTCTCCACCATGCAGCCACACATCTCCTGACCTTCCCTAATTCTCCACCATGATGCAGCCACACATCTCCTGACCTGCCCTAATTCTCCACCATGGAGCCACACATCTCCTGACCCGTCCTAATTCTCCACCATGCAGCCACACGTCTCCTGACCTAATTCTCCACCATGCAGCCACACATCTCCTGACCTGCTCTAATTCTCCACCATGCAGCCACACGTCTCCTGACCTGCTCTAATTCTCCACCATGCAGCCACACGTCTCCTGACCTGCTCTAATTCTCCACCATGCAGCCACACGTCTCCTGACCTAATTCTCCACCATGCAGCCACACATCTCCTGACCTGCTCTAATTCTCCACCATGCAGCCACACGTTTCCTGACCTAATTCTCCACCATGCAGCCACACATCTCCTGATCTGCCCTTATTCTCCACCATGCAGCCACACATCTCCTGACCTGTCCTAATTCTCCACCATGCAGCCACACATCTCCTGACCTGTCCTAATTCTCCACCATGCAGCCACACATCTCCTGACCTGTCCTAATTCTCCACCATGCAGCCACACATCTCCTGACCTGCCCTAATTCTCCACGATGCAGCCACACATCTCCTGACCTGTCCTAATTCTCCACCATGGAGCCACACATCTCCTGACCTGTCCTAATTCTCCACCATGATGCAGCCACACATCTCCTGACCTGTCCTAATTCTCCACCATGGAGCCACACATCTCCTGACCTGTCCTAATTCTCCACCATGGAGCCACACATCTCCTGACCTGTCCTAATTCTCCACCATGCAGCCACACATCTCCTGACCTGCCCTAATTCTCCACGATGCAGCCACACGTCTCCTGACCTGTCCTAATTCTCCACCATGATGCAGCCACACATCTCCTGACCTGCCCTAATTCTCCACCATGCAGCCACAGATCTCCTCACCTGCCCTAAATCTCCACCATGCAGCCACACATCTCCTGACCTGTCCTAATTCTCCACCATGCAGCCACACATCTCCTGACCTGCTCTAATTCTCCACCATGCAGCCACACATCTCCTGACCTGCTCTAATTCTCCACCATGCAGTCACACATCTCCTGACCTGCCCTAATTCTCCACCATGCAGCCACACGTCTCCTGACCTGCCCTAATTCTCCACCATGCAGCCACACGTCTCCTGACCTGCCCTAATTCTCCACCATGCAGTCACACATCTCCTGACCTGCCCTAATTCTCCACCATGATGCAGCCACACATCTCCTGACCTGCCCTAATTCTCCACCATGCAGCCACACGTCTCCTGACCTGCCCTAATTCTCCACCATGATGCAGCCACACATCTCCTGACCTGCCCTAATTCTCCACCATGCAGCCACACTTCTCCTGACCTGCCCTAATTCTCCACCATGATGCAGCCACACATCTCCTGACCTGCCCTAATTCTCCACCATGCAGCCACACGTCTCCTGACCTGTCCTAATTCTCCACCATGCAGCCACACGTCTCCTGACCTGCCCTAATTCTCCACCATGCAGCCACACGTCTCCTGACCTGCTCTAATTCTCCACCATGCAGCCACACGTCTCCTGACCTGCCCTAATTCTCCACCATGATGCAGCCACACGTCTCCAGACCTGCCCTAATTCTCCACCATGCAGCCACACGTCTCCTGACCTGCCCTAATTCTCCACCATACAGCCACACATCTCCTGACCTGCCCTAATTCTCCACCATGCAGCCACACATCTCCTGACCTGCCCTAATTCTCCACCATGCAGCCACACGTCTCCTGACCTGCCCTAATTCTCCACCATGCAGCCACACGTCTCCTGACCTGCCCTAATTCTCCACCATGATGCAGCCACACGTCTCCAGACCTGCCCTAATTCTCCACCATGCAGCCACACGTCTCCTGACCTGCTCTAATTCTCCACCATGCAGCCACACGTCTCCTGACCTGCCCTAATTCTCCACCATGATGCAGCCACACGTCTCCAGACCTGCCCTAATTCTCCACCATGCAGCCACACGTCTCCTGACCTGTCCTAATTCTCCACCATACAGCCACACATCTCCTGACCTGCTCTAATTCTCCACCATGCAGCCACACGTCTCCTGACCTGCCCTAATTCTAAACCATGCAGCCACACGTCTCCAGACCTGCCCTAATTCTCCACCATGCAGCCACACATCTCCTGACCTGCTCTAATTCTCCACCATGCAGCCACACGTCTCCTGACCTGCTCTAATTCTCCACCATGCAGCCACACGTCTCCTGACCTGCCCTAATTCTCCACCATGCAGCCACACGTCTCCTGACCTGCCCTAATTCTCCACCATGATGCAGCCACACATCTCCTGACCTGCCCTAATTCTAAACCATGCAGCCACACGTCTCCAGACCTGCCCTAATTCTCCACCATGCAGCCACACATCTCCTGACCTGCTCTAATTCTCCACCATGCAGCCACACGTCTCCTGACCTGCTCTAATTCTCCACCATGCAGCCACACGTCTCCTGACCTGTCCTAATTCTCCACCATGCAGCCACACGTCTCCTGACCTGCCCTAATTCTCCACCATGCAGCCACACGTCTCCTGATCTGCCCTTATTCTCCACCATGCAGCCACACATCTCCTGACCTGCCCTAATTCTCCACCATGCAGCCACACGTCTCCTGACCTGCTCTAATTCTCCACCATGATGCAGCCACACATCTCCTGACCTGTCCTAATTCTCCACCATGCAGCCACACGTCTCCTGACCTGCCCTAATTCTCCACCATGCAGCCACACATCTCCTGACCTGCCCTAATTCTCCACCATGCAGCCACACATCTCCTGACCTGCCCTAATTCTCCACCATGCAGCCACACGTCTCCTGACCTGCCCTAATTCTCCACCATGATGCAGCCACACGTCTCCTGACCTGCCCTAATTCTCCACCATGCAGCCACACATCTCCTGACCTGCCCTAATTCTCCACCATGCAGCCACACGTCTCCTGACCTGCTCTAATTCTCCACCATGCAGCCACACGTCTCCTGACCTGCTCTAATTCTCCACCATGCAGCCACACGTTTCCTGACCTAATTCTCCACCATGCAGCCACACATCTCCTGACCTGCTCTAATTCTCCACCATGCAGCCACACGTTTCCTGACCTAATTCTCCACCATGCAGCCACACATCTCCTGATCTGCCCTTATTCTCCACCATGCAGCCACACATCTCCTGACCTGTCCTAATTCTCCACCATGCAGCCACACATCTCCTGACCTGTCCTAATTCTCCACCATGCAGCCACACATCTCCTGACCTGTCCTAATTCTCCACCATGCAGCCACACGTCTCCTGACCTGTCCTAATTCTCCACCATGATGCAGCCACACATCTCCTGACCTGTCCTAATTCTCCACGATGCAGCCACACATCTCCTGACCTGTCCTAATTCTCCACCATGCAGCCACACGTCTCCTGACCTGTCCTAATTCTCCACCATGATGCAGCCACACATCTCCTGACCTGCCCTAATTCTCCACCATGCAGCCACAGATCTCCTCACCTGCCCTAAATCTCCACCATGCAGCCACACATCTCCTGACCTGTCCTAATTCTCCACCATGCAGCCACACATCTCCTGACCTGCTCTAATTCTCCACCATGCAGCCACACATCTCCTGACCTGCTCTAATTCTCCACCATGCAGCCACACGTCTCCTGACCTAATTCTCCACCATGCAGCCACAGATCTGACCTGCCCTAATTCTCCACCATGCAGCCACACATCTCCTGACCTGCCCTAATTCTCCACCATGGAGCCACACGTCTCCTGACCTGCCCTAATTATCCACCATGGAGCCACACGTGTCCTGACCTGCCCTAATTCTCCACCATGCAGTCACACGTCTCCTGACCTGCCCTAATTCTCCACCATGCAGCCACACATCTCCTGACCTGTCCTAATTCTCCACCATGGAGCCACACGTCTCCTGACCTATCCTAATTCTCCACCATGATGCAGCCACACATCTCCTGACCTGCCCTAATTCTCCACCATGCAGCCACACATCTCCTGACCTGCTCTAATTCTCCACCATGCAGCCACACGTCTCCTGACCTAATTCTCCACCATGCAGCCACACATCTCCTGACCTGCTCTAATTCTCCACCATGCAGCCACACGTCTCCTGACCTAATTCTCCACCATGCAGCCACACATCTCCTGACCTGCCCTAATTCTCCACCATGCAGCCACTCATCTCCTGACCTGCCCTAATTCTCCACCATGGAGCCACACGTCTCCTGACCTGCCCTAATTATCCACCATGGAGCCACACGTGTCCTGACCTGCCCTAATTCTCCACCATGCAGTCACACGTGTCCTGACCTGTCCTAATTCTCCACCATGGAGCCACACGTCTCCTGACCTTCCCTAATTCTCCACCATGATGCAGCCACACATCTCCTGACCTGCCCTAATTCTCCACCATGGAGCCACACATCTCCTGACCCGTCCTAATTCTCCACCATGCAGCCACACGTCTCCTGACCTAATTCTCCACCATGCAGCCACACATCTCCTGACCTGCTCTAATTCTCCACCATGCAGCCACACATCTCCTGACCTGCTCTAATTCTCCACCATGCAGCCACACGTCTCCTGACCTAATTCTCCACCATGCAGCCACAGATCTGACCTGCCCTAATTCTCCACCATGCAGCCACACATCTCCTGACCTGCCCTAATTCTCCACCATGGAGCCACACGTCTCCTGACCTGCCCTAATTATCCACCATGGAGCCACACGTGTCCTGACCTGCCCTAATTCTCCACCATGCAGTCACACGTCTCCTGACCTGCCCTAATTCTCCACCATGCAGCCACACATCTCCTGACCTGTCCTAATTCTCCACCATGGGGCCACACGTCTCCTGACCTGCCCTAATTCTCCACCATGCAGCCACACATCTCCTGACCTGCCCTAATTCTCCACCATGCAGCCACACATCTCCTGACCTATCCTAATTCTCCACCATGATGCAGCCACACATCTCCTGACCTGCCCTAATTCTCCACCATGCAGCCACACATCTCCTGACCTGTCCTAATTCTCCACCATGCAGCCACACGTCTCCTGACCTAATTCTCCACCATGCAGCCACACATCTCCTGACCTGCTCTAATTCTCCACCATGCAGCCACACGTCTCCTGACCTAATTCTCCACCATGCAGCCACACATCTCCTGACCTGCTCTAATTCTCCACCATGCAGCCACACGTCTCCTGACCTAATTCTCCACCATGCAGCCACACATCTCCTGACCTGCCCTAATTCTCCACCATGCAGCCACACATCTCCTGACCTGCCCTAATTCTCCACCATGGAGCCACACGTCTCCTGACCTGCCCTAATTCTCCACCATGCAGTCACACGTGTCCTGACCTGTCCTAATTCTCCACCATGGAGCCACACGTCTCCTGACCTGCCCTAATTCTCCACCATGCAGCCACACATCTCCTGACCTTCCCTAATTCTCCACCATGATGCAGCCACACATCTCCTGACCTGCCCTAATTCTCCACCATGGAGCCACACATCTCCTGACCCGTCCTAATTCTCCACCATGCAGCCACACGTCTCCTGACCTAATTCTCCACCATGCAGCCACACATCTCCTGACCTGCTCTAATTCTCCACCATGCAGCCACACGTCTCCTGACCTGCTCTAATTCTCCACCATGCAGCCACACGTCTCCTGACCTAATTCTCCACCATGCAGCCACACATCTCCTGACCTGCTCTAATTCTCCACCATGCAGCCACACGTTTCCTGACCTAATTCTCCACCATGCAGCCACACATCTCCTGATCTGCCCTTATTCTCCACCATGCAGCCACACATCTCCTGACCTGTCCTAATTCTCCACCATGCAGCCACACATCTCCTGACCTGTCCTAATTCTCCACCATGCAGCCACACATCTCCTGACCTGTCCTAATTCTCCACCATGCAGCCACACGTCTCCTGACCTGTCCTAATTCTCCACCATGATGCAGCCACACATCTCCTGACCTGCTCTAATTCTCCACCATGCAGCCACAGATCTCCTCACCTGCCCTAAATCTCCACCATGCAGCCACACATCTCCTGACCTGTCCTAATTCTCCACCATGCAGCCACACATCTCCTGACCTGCTCTAATTCTCCACCATGCAGCCACACATCTCCTGACCTGCTCTAATTCTCCACCATGCAGCCACACGTCTCCTGACCTAATTCTCCACCATGCAGCCACAGATCTGACCTGCCCTAATTCTCCACCATGCAGCCACACATCTCCTGACCTGCCCTAATTCTCCACCATGGAGCCACACGTCTCCTGACCTATCCTAATTCTCCACCATGCAGCCACACATCTCCTGACCTGCCCTAATTCTCCACCATGCAGCCACAGATCTCCTCACCTGCCCTAAATCTCCACCATGCAGCCACACATCTCCTGACCTGTCCTAATTCTCCACCATGCAGCCACACATCTCCTGACCTGCTCTAATTCTCCACCATGCAGCCACACATCTCCTGACCTGCTCTAATTCTCCACCATGCAGCCACACGTCTCCTGACCTAATTCTCCACCATGCAGCCACAGATCTGACCTGCCCTAATTCTCCACCATGCAGCCACACATCTCCTGACCTGCCCTAATTCTCCACCATGGAGCCACACATCTCCTGACCTATCCTAATTCTCCACCATGCAGCCACACGTCTCCTGACCTGCCCTAATTATCCACCATGGAGCCACACGTGTCCTGACCTGCCCTAATTCTCCACCATGCAGTCACACGTCTCCTGACCTGCTCTAATTCTCCACCATGCAGCCACACATCTCCTGACCTGCTCTAATTCTCCACCATGCAGCCACACGTCTCCTGACCTAATTCTCCACCATGCAGCCACAGATCTGACCTGCCCTAATTCTCCACCATGCAGCCACACATCTCCTGACCTGCCCTAATTCTCCACCATGGAGCCACACGTCTCCTGACCTGCCCTAATTATCCACCATGGAGCCACACGTGTCCTGACCTGCCCTAATTCTCCACCATGCAGTCACACGTCTCCTGACCTGCCCTAATTCTCCACCATGCAGCCACACATCTCCTGACCTGTCCTAATTCTCCACCATGGAGCCACACGTCTCCTGACCTATCCTAATTCTCCACCATGATGCAGCCACACATCTCCTGACCTGCCCTAATTCTCCACCATGCAGCCACACATCTCCTGACCTGCTCTAATTCTCCACCATGCAGCCACACGTCTCCTGACCTAATTCTCCACCATGCAGCCACACATCTCCTGACCTGCTCTAATTCTCCACCATGCAGCCACACGTCTCCTGACCTAATTCTCCACCATGCAGCCACACATCTCCTGACCTGCCCTAATTCTCCACCATGCAGCCACACATCTCCTGACCTGCCCTAATTCTCCACCATGCAGTCACACGTGTCCTGACCTGTCCTAATTCTCCACCATGGAGCCACACGTCTCCTGACCTGCCCTAATTATCCACCATGGAGCCACACGTGTCCTGACCTGCCCTAATTCTCCACCATGCAGTCACACGTGTCCTGACCTGTCCTAATTCTCCACCATGGAGCCACACGTCTCCTGACCTGCCCTAATTCTCCACCATGCAGCCACACATCTCCTGACCTTCCCTAATTCTCCACCATGATGCAGCCACACATCTCCTGACCTGCCCTAATTCGCCACCATGGAGCCACACATCTCCTGACCCGTCCTAATTCTCCACCATGCAGCCACACGTCTCCTGACCTAATTCTCCACCATGCAGCCACACATCTCCTGACCTGCCCTAATTCTCCACCATGCAGCCACACGTCTCCTGACCTGCCCTAATTCTCCACCATGATGCAGCCACACATCTCCTGACCTGTCCTAATTCTCCACCATGCAGCCACACATCTCCTGACCTGTCCTAATTCTCCACCATGCAGCCACACATCTCCTGACCAGCCCTAATTCTCCACCATGCAGCCACACATCTCCTGACCTGCTCTAATTCTCCACCATGATGCAGCTACACGTCTCCTGACCTGTCCTATTTCTCCACCATGATGCAGCTACACGTCTCCTGACCTGCCCAATTCTCCACCATGATGCAGCCACACATCTCCTGACCTGTCCTAATTCTCCACCATGATGCAGCTACACGTCTCCTGACCTGCCCAATTCTCCACCATGATGCAGCCACACATCTCCAGACCTGCCCTAATTCTCCACCATGCAGCCACACGTCTCCTGACCTGCCCTAATTCACCACCATGCAGCCACACGTCTCCTGACCTGCCCTAATTCTCCACCATGCAGCCACACATCTCCTGACCTGCCCTAATTCTCCACCATGCAGCCACACATCTCCTGACCTGCCCTAATTCTCCACCATGCAGCCACACGTCTCCTGACCTGCCCTAATTCTCCACCATGCAGTCACACATCTCCTGACCTGCCCTAATTCTCCACCATGATGCAGCCACACATCTCCTGACCTGCCCTAATTCTCCACCATGCAGCCACACGTCTCCTGACCTGCCCTAATTCTCCACCATGATGCAGCCACACATCTCCTGACCTGCCCTAATTCTCCACCATGCAGCCACACGTCTCCTGACCTGCCCTAATTCTCCACCATGCAGCCACACGTCTCCTGACCTGCTCTAATTCTCCACCATGCAGCCACACGTCTCCTGACCTGCCCTAATTCTCCACCATGATGCAGCCACACGTCTCCAGACCTGCCCTAATTCTCCACCATGCAGCCACACGTCTCCTGACCTGCCCTAATTCTCCACCATACAGCCACACATCTCCTGACCTGCTCTAATTCTCCACCATGCAGCCACACATCTCCTGACCTGCCCTAATTCTCCACCATGCAGCCACACATCTCCTGACCTGCCCTAATTCTCCACCATGCAGCCACACGTCTCCTGACCTGCCCTAATTCTCCACCATGATGCAGCCACACGTCTCCAGACCTGCCCTAATTCTCCACCATGCAGCCACACGTCTCCTGACCTGCTCTAATTCTCCACCATGCAGCCACACGTCTCCTGACCTGCTCTAATTCTCCACCATGCAGCCACACATCTCCTGACCTGCCCTAATTCTCCACCATGCAGCCACACATCTCCTGACCTGCCCTAATTCTCCACCATGCAGTCACACATCTCCTGACCTGCCCTAATTCTCCACCATGCAGCCACACATCTCCTGACCTGCCCTAATTCTCCACCATGCAGCCACACATCTCCTGACCTATCCTAATTCTCCACCATGCAGCCACACGTCTCCTGACCTATCCTAATTCTCCACCATGCAGCCACACGTCTCCTGACCTGCCCTAATTCTCCACCATGCAGTCACACGTCTCCTGACCTGCCCTAATTTTCCACCATGCAGCCACACGTCTCCTGACCTGCCCTAATTCACCACCATGCAGCCACACGTCTCCTGACCTGCCCTAATTCTCCACCATGCAGCCACACATCTCCTGACCTGCCCTAATTCTCCACCATGCAGCCACACGTCTCCTGACCTGCCCTAATTCTCCACCATGCAGCCACACGTCTCCTGACCTGCCCTAATTCTCCACCATGCAGTCACACGTCTCCTGACCTGCCCTAATTCTCCACCATGCAGCTACACATCTCCTGACCTGTCCTAATTCTCCACCATGATGCAGCCACACATCTCCTGACCTGCCCTAATTCTCCACCATGCAGCCACACATCTCCTGACCTGCCCTAATTCTCCACCATGATGCAGCCACACATCTCCTGACCTGCCCTAATTTTCCACCATGCAGCCACACGTCTCCTGACCTGCCCTAATTCACCACCATGCAGCCACACGTCTCCTGACCTGCCCTAATTCTCCACCATGCAGCCACACATCTCCTGACCTGCCCTAATTCTCCACCATGCAGCCACACGTCTCCTGACCTGCCCTAATTCTCCACCATGCAGCCACACGTCTCCTGACCTGCCCTAATTCTCCACCATGCAGCCACACGTCTCCTGACCTGCCCTAATTCTCCACCATGATGCAGCCACACGTCTCCTGACCTGCCCTAATTCTCCACCATGCAGCCACACGTCTCCTGACCTGTCCTAATTCTCCACCATGCAGCCACACGTCTCCTGACCTGCTCTAATTCTCCACCATGCAGTCACACGTCTCCTGACCTGCCCTAATTCTCCACCATGCAGCCACACGTCTCCTGACCTGCCCTAATTCTCCACCATGCAGCCACACGTCTCCTGACCTGCCCTAATTCTCCACCATGATGCAGCCACACGTCTCCTGACCTGCCCTAATTCTCCACCATGCAGCCACACATCTCCTGACCTGCCCTAATTCTCCACCATGCAGCCACACGTCTCCTGACCTGCCCTAATTCTCCACCATGATGCAGTCACACGTCTCCTGACCTGCCCTAATTCTCCACCATGATGCAGCCACACGTCTCCTGACCTGCCCTAATTCTCCACCATGCAGCCACACGTCTCCTGACCTGCCCTAATTCTCCACCATGATGCAGCCACACGTCTCCTGACCTGCTCTAATTCTCCACCATGCAGCCACACGTCTCCTGACCTGTCCTAATTCTCCACCATGCAGCCACACATCTCCTGACCTGTCCTAAATCTCCACCATGCAGCCACACGTCTCCAGACCTGCCCTAATTCTCCACCATGCAGCCACACATCTCCTGACCTGCCCTAATTCTCCACCATGCAGCCACACGTCTCCTGACCTGCCCTAATTCTCCACCATGATGCAGCCACACATCTCCTGACCTGCCCTAATTCTCCACCATGCAGCCACACATCTCCTGACCTGCCCTAATTCTCCACCATGCAGCCACACATCTCCTGACCTGCCCTAATTCTCCACCATGCAGCCACACATCTCCTGACCTGCCCTTTATATTTTATGATGCTTTGTGGTATTACTGATGCTTGGAGCGTTTACAAACCTGAAATAACATACAAAATAGGGATAATTTTTGGGATAGTGAAAAGTCATGGCTTCCCCATTCTGGAAACAGCCTGTTCCTTTTTCCTTTAAAAAAAAAAAAAAAAGATGCGTTTTAGATAATTTGATAAAGCCTCTGTAATTTCTTAATTTTGTGAATAGCAAAACTGTTGCGGATTTTTTTTACTTGTACTCGAGAAGTCAATACTTCACATTCAAAACCATGCACCTGATCTCCCTAGATAAAATGATAATTTTTGGGACGGCATGTGAGAAAATTATCACTACTTCATTTTGCAAAATGTTGAGCTCTTGATACTCACCAAACATGGATAATATTTGCACCCAACCTCGTGAAGAGGCTATGGCTTAAGTTTACATCTGTGTATATACAGCAATCACATTTTTAGGGAAAATTTAGCGAACTCTAAACCAATCTATCCAACTCTAACCATAATGAGTTCTATAGAAACGTCATCCGTCTCCATAGACCAGGCGCACGTTCTTTTTGTTCTGATGACCGCACTCTAGTTTGAGACTTCACTACAAATTTGCCTCAGGTCAGAGCTCTGAAGAGATTACAGCCGATCAGGCTGGATCGTCGCTTTTAAAGCAGCTGCAACAACAAGCCATCCCTCCATAACCCTGGGTTGGGATACACTTGAAGCTCTTCTGGGGGGACTTCCAGACCACCCATCTCTACACCCTTCTTAACAGCAGTGTTTTGGTGCACCAGACACAAACTGTCCTGAGACTTCTTGCATTTGATGATGGTGGTCTGCAGGGGGCAGAAACGATGTCCAAAAGATGGTGTGAGTAACGTGGAAATGGCCTCTGCAAATCCCTTCGGAAACATACTTGTCAGAGTGCGACAATGTCACCACTTTTCTCCAGAAGTGTCCAGCAATCTAGAGCGTTGTCATGTATGTCAGTTAACAGGTGCCTTGGAGAAGGGCACAAGGTCATTAAATGTCATCTTCCCCACCGGGCCGTGAGAATATTTCAGATTAGCGGTAGTTCTGTGTGCAGAAGGGAATTCACCATGAGTGTCAGCAGTTCCTGGCAGCGGCCGGGCATTTCCAGAGGGACTTTCCTTTGCTCCAGGCCTCCTTATATGTTCCTTTCAAAAACCTGACCGGCACATCCAAACATAGACTAAGTGTGAACAGGTGCTGAACCTAGAGTCGCCAACTCGTATATAGTTAAGTAAATAAGGCAGCACACTGCAGCGCTAAAACATGTAAACTTGAAAACACGAAATTTGAACTGCATTACTGCAATAGAAATATGAAAAATGAGAGCTTTTAGCGCATAAAAATGGCATTTCTCTTATACCAGGTCCTAAACTTGCCTTACCTCACTCAAGTTTAGGACCTGGTATAAGAGAGATGCCGTAAAGGGGCTACCAGTTACACATAAAATTGGCCACACTTAGTCTAAGTTTGGATGTGCCGGTCAGGTTTTTGAAATGTATTCTTTAGCCTTCTGATCGTGCACTCCGCCTCCTAGCTTCAGGTGTTTTGTTTTAATTACAGCAGGTCCAATACCCCTCCACAGAGAGAGAGAATTTTAGTCTAGGAAGAGGTTTCACATGCACCCATTCAGATGGAGACGTTTATTCTCAGCGAGGTAAGGCAAGTTTAGGACCTGGTATAAGAGAGATGCCATAAAGGGGCTACCAGGTACACATAAAATTGGCCATTTTTATGCGCTAAACGCTCTCATTTTTCATATTTCTAGTGCAGTAATGCAGTTCAAATTTCGTGTTTTCAAGTTTACATGTTTTAGCGCTGCAGTGTGCTGCCTTATTTACTTTCCTTATATGTTCCTGTCCTGACACCATCATGTGTCAGACCAGGGATTCAAGCTTCAGGAGGCTAATTTGCATATTCCAGGTGCCTTCTGGGAGAAGCGAAGTCTCCCTAAGCTAGAAGATCGTTGGGTACAGCCGGGACCAGCTGCTTCGAAAGCATCACCAAACCAGGGATTCAAGCTTCAGGAGGCTAATTTGCATATTCCAGGTGCCTTCTGGGAGAAGCGAAGTCTCCCTAAGCTAGAAGATCGTTGGGTACAGCCGGGACCAGCTGCTTCGAAAGCATCACCAAACCGCGCGCCTTATGGCGCGCAAATTTTTGCCTGTAGGATATTATTGCAAGAGAGCTTGGCTGAGTAGATTACACAAGAAGGAAAACACACAGCAAGTCAGCAGGATCTAGGAGCAACATGGCAGATGTGACAACCTACATGGTGAGCTGCAGCATGTGCTACATGTTCACAGATCGACCAGAAGAAGAATCAAATTTCACCTGTCAGAAGTGTAGACTAGTGGCCCTTTTAGAAGAAAAGGTGCGGGGTCTGGAAGAAAGAATAGCAACTTTGAAACTCATCAAAGAGAATGAAGACTTTCTAGACAGAACAGAAGCATCTCTACTGGTCACAGAAGGTGCAAAAAGTGTCAGAGAACCTCCAAAAGCAGATGAGTGGAAGCATGTGACCAAAAGAAGCAAGAAGACCATGGAGAAATCACCAACCACACAACTGAAGAACCGATATCAAATCTTTGTAGAGGATGAAGATGGCACACCTAAGAATGAAGCAATACCAGCAAGCAAAAAAGAAAAGGGCACACAGCAACAAGTGACAGCCAAGAAGCAACGAAGAGTGGTGGTGGTGGGAGACTCACTACTGAGAGGCACCGAAGCAGCCATCTGCAGACCGGACATAACTGCAAGAGAAGTATGCTGCCTTCCAGGTGCGATGATCAAGGATGTGACCGATAGGATACCAAAGCTCTTCAGCTCCAAGGACGTCCACCCATTTCTTCTGATACATGTTGGCACCAATGACACGGCAAGGAAGGACCTACCGACAATCTGCAAGGACTTTGAAGAGTTGGGGAAGAAAGTAAAGGAACTGGATGCACAGGTAGTTTTTTCTTCTATCCTTCCAGTAGACGGGCATGGCACCAGGAGATGGAACAGGATCCTTGATGCAAACAACTGGCTAAGACGATGGTGCAGACAACAAGGATTTGGATTCCTGGACCACGGTGTGAATTACTGGTATGATGGACTCCTCGCCAGAGACGGACTACACCTCAACAAACCTGGGAAACACACATTCGCCAGAAGACTCGCTACACTCATCAGGAGGGCGTTAAACTAGAAGAAGAGGGGACGGGAAGAAAAACATTAGACTCGAACAAAGACGACCCAGGAAAACATACTCAGAAGGGAGGTAAGAACATTTCTAAAACAATCCACAGTGAGGAGATTGGAACAAAACAAAATCCTCTAAACTGCATGCTCGCAAACGCCAGAAGCCTGACAAACAAGATGGAAGAACTAGAAGCAGAAATATCTACAGGTAACTTTGACATAGTGGGAATAACCGAGACATGGTTAGATGAAAGCTATGACTGGGCAGTTAACTTACAGGGTTACAGTCTGTTTAGAAAGGATCGTAAAAATCGGAGAGGAGGAGGGGTTTGTCTCTATGTAAAGTCTTGTCTAAAGTCCACTTTAAGGGAGGATATTAGCGAAGGGAATGAGGATGTCGAGTCCATATGGGTTGAAATTCATGGAGGGAAAAATGGTAACAAAATTCTCATTGGGGTCTGTTACAAACCCCCAAATATAACAGAAAGCATGGAAAGTCTACTTCTAAAGCAGATAGATGAAGCTGCAACCCATAATGAGGTCCTGGTTATGGGGGACTTTAACTATCCGGATATTAACTGGGAAACAGAAACCTGTGAAACCCATAAAGGCAACAGCTTTCTGCTAATAACCAAGAAAAATTATCTTTCACAATTGGTGCAGAATCCAACCAGAGGAGCAGCACTTTTAGACCTAATACTATCTAATAGACCTGACAGAATAACAAATCTGCAGGTGGTCGGGCATCTAGGAAATAGCGACCACAATATTGTACAGTTTCACCTGTCTTTCACTAGGGGGACTTGTCAGGGAGTCACAAAAACATTGAACTTTAGGAAGGCAAAGTTTGACCAGCTTAGAGATGCCCTTAATCTGGTAGACTGGGACAATATCCTCAGAAATGAGAATACAGATAATAAATGGGAAATGTTTAAGAACATCCTAAATAGGCAGTGTAAGCGGTTTATACCTTGTGGGAATAAAAGGACTAGAAATAGGAAAAACCCAATGTGGCTAAACAAAGAAGTAAGACAGGCAATTAACAGTAAAAAGAAAGCATTTGCACTACTAAAGCAGGATGGCACCATTGAAGCTCTAAAAAACTATAGGGAGAAAAATACTTTATCTAAAAAACTAATTAAAGCTGCCAAAAAGGAAACAGAGAAGCACATTGCTAAGGAGAGTAAAACTAATCCCAAACTGTTCTTCAACTATATCAATAGTAAAAGAATAAAAACTGAAAATGTAGGCCCCTTAAAAAATAGTGAGGAAAGAATGGTTGTAGATGACGAGGAAAAAGCTAACATATTAAACACCTTCTTCTCCACGGTATTCACGGTGGAAAATGAAATGCTAGGTGAAATCCCAAGAAACAATGAAAACCCTATATTAAGGGTCACCAATCTAACCCAAGAAGAGGTGCGAAACCGGCTAAATAAGATTAAAATAGATAAATCTCCGGGTCCGGATGGCATACACCCACGAGTACTAAGAGAACTAAGTAATGTAATAGATAAACCATTATTTCTTATTTTTAGTGACTCTATAGCGACAGGGTCTGTTCCGCAGGACTGGCGCATAGCAAATGTGGTGCCAATATTCAAAAAGGGCTCTAAAAGTGAACCTGGAAATTATAGGCCAGTAAGTCTAACCTCTATTGTTGGTAAAATATTTGAAGGGTTTCTGAGGGATGTTATTCTGGATTATCTCAATGAGAATAACTGTTTAACTCCATATCAGCATGGGTTTATGAGAAATCGCTCCTGTCAAACCAATCTAATCAGTTTTTATGAAGAGGTAAGCTATAGGCTGGACCACGGTGAGTCATTGGACGTGGTATATCTCGATTTTTCCAAAGCGTTTGATACCGTGCCGCACAAGAGGTTGGTACACAAAATGAGAATGCTTGGTCTGGGGGAAAATGTGTGTAAATGGGTTAGTAACTGGCTTAGTGATAGAAAGCAGAGGGTGGTTATAAATGGTATAGTCTCTAACTGGGTCGCTGTGACCAGTGGGGTACCGCAGGGGTCAGTATTGGGACCTGTTCTCTTCAACATATTCATTAATGATCTGGTAGAAGGTTTACACAGTAAAATATCGATATTTGCAGATGATACAAAACTATGTAAAGCAGTTAATACAAGAGAAGATAGTATTCTGCTACAGATGGATCTGGATAAGTTGGAAACTTGGGCTGAAAGGTGGCAGATGAGGTTTAACAATGATAAATGTAAGGTTATACACATGGGAAGAGGGAATCAATATCACCATTACACACTGAACGGGAAACCACTGGGTAAATCTGACAGGAAGAAGGACTTGGGGATCCTAGTTAATGATAAACTTACCTGGAGCAGCCAGTGCCAGGCAGCAGCTGCCAAGGCAAACAGGATCATGGGGTGCATTAAAAGAGGTCTGGATACACATGATGAGAGCATTATACTGCCTCTGTACAAATCCCTAGTTAGACCGCACATGGAGTACTGTGTCCAGTTTTGGGCACCGGTGCTCAGGAAGGATATAATGGAACTAGAGAGAGTACAAAGGAGGGCAACAAAATTAATAAAGGGGATGGGAGAACTACAATACCCAGATAGATTAGCGAAATTAGGATTATTTAGTCTAGAAAAAAGACGACTGAGGGGCGATCTAATAACCATGTATAAGTATATAAGGGGACAATACAAATATCTCGCTGAGGATCTGTTTATACCAAGGAAGGTGACGGGCACAAGGGGGCATTCTTTGCGTCTGGAGGAGAGAAGGTTTTTCCACCAACATAGAAGAGGATTCTTTACTGTTAGGGCAGTGAGAATCTGGAATTGCTTGCCTGAGGAGGTGGTGATGGCGAACTCAGTCGAGGGGTTCAAGAGAGGCCTGGATGTCTTCCTGGAGCAGAACAATATTGTATCATACAATTATTAGGTTCTGTAGAAGGACGTAGATCTGGGTATTTATTATGATGGAATATAGGCTGAACTGGATGGACAAATGTCTTTTTTCGGCCTTACTAACTATGTTACTATGTTACTATGTTACTATGTGTTGCGCTACTAACCAAGAAAGTGACATATAAATCATTGCAAGCACAACCCCTCTTCTAGCCATGTTTCATCACACCAAACAGAGCGAGATTGGACGTTGGACAGTTTCCCTATTAACTTGAAAACTAACTCGTGTAGAAACTGATTGCCTGGGCCATGTCCGCCATTGTATCAAGTCCATGTCGGCCATTGTGTCTGAGCCATCTCCACTATTGTTTCCAGGCTGCTTCCACCATTGTGCCCGGGCCGTGTCTACCACTGTATCCAGGCCATGTAAAGCATTGTGCTCGGGCAGTGTCTACCATTGTATCTAGGCCATGTCCACCATTGTGCCCGGGCCGTGTCTACCACTGTATCCGGGCCATGTCCACCATTGTGCCCGGGCCGTGTCTACCACTGTATCCGGGCCATGTCCACCATTGTGCTCGGGCCGTGTCTACCATTGTGCTCGGTCCATGTCTACCATTGTCCTCGGGCCGTGTCTACCATTGTACCTGGGCCATGTCCACCATTGTACTCGGGCCATGTCTACCATTGTGCTCGGACCGTGTCTACCATTGTACCTGGGCCATGTCCACCATTGTGCCTGGGCCGTGTCTACTATTGTATCTGGGCCTTGTCCACCATTGTGCCCGGGCCGTGTCTACCGCTGTATCCGGGCCATGTCCACCATTGTGCTCGGGCCGTGTCTACCATTGTACCTGGGCCGTGTCCACCATTGTGCCTGGGCCGTGTCTACTATTGTATCTGGGCCGTGTCCACCATTGTGCCTGGGCTGTGTCTACCATTGTATCTGGGCCATGTCCGCCATTGTGTCAAGTCCATGTCGGCCATTGTGTCTGAGCCATCCCCACTATTGTTTCCAGGCTGCTTCCACCATTGTGCTCGGGCCGTGTCTACTATTGTGTCCGGGCCGTGTCCACCATTGTGCCCGGGCCGTGTCTACTATTGTGTCCGGGCCGTGTCCACCATTGTGCTCGGGCCGTGTCTACTATTGTGTCCGGGCCGTGTCCACCATTGTTCCCGGGCCGTGTCTACCATTGTATCTGGGCCGTGTCCACCATTGTGCCCGGGCCGTGTCTACCATTGTATCTGGGCCATGTCCACCATTGTGCCCGGGCCGTGTCTACCATTGTACCCGGGCCATGTCTACCATTGTGCCTGGGCCATGTCTACCATTGTGTCTGGGCCATGTCCAGCATTGTGTCTGGGCCGTTTTAAGCTTTGTTTATGGGCCTTGTCCACTATTTTGTTATGGCCATGTCTACCATTGTGTCTGGGCTGTTTCCACAATGGTGTCTGGGCCATGTTAAGCTTTGTTTATGGGCTGTGTCCACCATTGTCTGAGCCACATCCACCATTGTGTCTGGGCTGTTTCCACCTTTGTTTCTGGGCCGTGTTAAACTTTGTTTATAGGCTGTTGCCACTATTGTATCCTGGGCGTGTTTACCATTGTGTTTGTTCTCTTTCCACAGTTGTGCCTGGACGGTGTGCAGCATTGATTGTATCCTGGGCGTGTTTACCATTGTGTTTGTTCTGTTTCCACAGTTGTGCCTGGACGGTGTGCAGCATTGATTGTGCCTGGGCGTGTTTACCATTGTGTTTGTTCTCTTTCCACAGTTGTGCCTGGACGGTGTGCAGCATTGTGCCTGGGCGTGTTTACCATTGTGTTTGTTCTCTTTCCACAGTTGTGCCTGGACGGTGTGCAGCATTGATTGTGCCTGGACGGTGTGCAGCATTGTGCCTGGGCCATGTCTACCATTGTGCAGCGTCCCTCCTTCCTTCAGTGTGTAAACATCAGGGAAATGAAGAGATGATTGCTAGGGTTTTAGGAGAGGATTGTTGTCCCCTTCTTGTCTTATGTTGCATTCTCGCTGCTCCTCAGTTCCGGATCTTTGTTGGATTTTTCTTTTCATAATGTTTCCTATTGGTGGAAGGTGCGGACTGCAGGCAGCTGGTTAATCCCAAAGTGGGGTATGGTCTGGTAGTATCACAGTATATTTTCTGCTCACTTTATGGCCAAGCATTCTTTTTCTATGATGGAATAATCCTTCTGACATGCCGACAGTTTCCTATTCAGGTAGAGAACAGGATGTTCTTCTCCATGAATTTCCTGAAAAAGGACTATTCCTAATCTGACTTCTTTTTTTTTTTTTTTTTTTTTTTTATCAATTAGTGTTTATTGAAGATTTCCAAAACAATACAGTGCAATCAAACAGTAATAACAGTAACAGAGGTCAACTAAAAATGACCAGAAATAAGTAAGGAGAAAAACCAAACCAATCAGAAAGGAAGAAGTAGGGGAGAAAGGCGGGGGGAGGGGAGAGGGATAGGTACAGTAGGGGGAATAGGGGGGGGGAGGAAAGAAGTATAGGCATTCACAAGACATTATCTAGCAATTCAGTTATAGACAAGGGGTCCTGGCAAACTATGGCAGAATAAGAATATTACAAACACAAAAACAGACATGTCAATTATGCTTACTTATTCCCACTCAAGTAAACGATCAAACAAGGTGGTGCGGTCAATAGAGGAATGACCACTATGTAACCAAGGGTGCCAAATATTTTGTCTTTTGGTTTTGGCAGTCATGGAGTGAGCCAAAGTGAGTTCATATTGGCAGTGGACATTAAGTTTATTAATTAATTCACTAATATTGGGAGGATTAGTGTCTTTCCATCTTGAGGCGACTAATAACCTGGCAGCTATTAGAATATGTGATAGTGTACCTCGAAGTATGTGTGGAATGTCCTCCAGGCCGATGTGAAGAATGGTCTGCCTAGGTGACATAGTCAGCTGGATCCCCAAGACCTGTGCAATTAAAAGGTCCATATCTCTCCACCAGGGCTGAAGAATTGGACACGACCACCAGGTGTGTTCCAGAGTTCCCCTGTGACCGCACCCCCTCTAGCATTTGTCCGACCCGGTAGGGTCATAGTGAGCCACCTGAACCGGATATTGATACCATCTAAGGTGTACTTTTTTCAATTTTTCGAGATGATTGACACAGGCTGATACCCGTAATACTTCACCCAGTCCCTCCTCCCAATCTATCGGGTCCGATAGGAAGTCCAGATCCTGTTCCCACTTGATCATATGTGGCAGTTTAACATCTTCTGCTGGGTCGTTTAAGGCTTTATATAATATTGAAATTCCCTTCGGGCCAGAGTCAGGCAACAAGAAATAACCATTAACCCTGTTATTTAAATGGGAGTTGAAGAAAGGCGAGTTTGGGGAATTATGAAGTAGATGACGTATCTGCAAATATTGATAGAAATATCTCCGGACATTCGGGAAGCTGGAGGCCAAACGGTCAAAGGGGACAAGGCCAGCGGCATCCAATATCTGCCGTAATGTTACGATTCCAGCATCAACCCAAGGCTGGAGATTAATAAATGGGATGTGTGTCTCAAGGGCTTTTACGGATAGGGAGTCATGAGATAATTTAATCAAGGAAGGGACCAGTGTCCTCCAATAGTGGAGCGCGATTTTCATGGTTGGTAAAGGAGGGCAATAATCAGTGATTGCAATAGATTCAGCCTCAAGAATTGTGCGGGTAGATCTAGTTTTGGCATAATAGTTTTCTATTTGGAGCCATCTGTGGTCTTTGTCTGCCTGCCACCAGTCTATAAGTCCAGTTAGTATGGCCGCTCTATGGTACAGCATGAGGTTCGGCATTCCCAGCCCTCCCCGTTTGTACGGATAGTACATCAAGGTCCTAGAGATTCTGGATTTTTTGTGTGACCAAATATAATCGTATGTCATAGTTTGTAATTTCAAAATCAAACGTTTGGGGATTTTTAATGGGATACACCTAAGGAGATACAGTATTTTAGGCAGGATCATCATTTTGAAAACATTAATCCTGGCAATCCAGAATGTCATAACTTTGTGAAAATGGTCAAGTTGTGCCCTAACCTGTGTGATCAATTTAGAGAAATTCTTCTCGACAATCTGTTCAGAGCCCGTCAATATAACTCCCAAGTACGGGATACCCTCTGTCATCCATTTAAATGGAAACTCAGGCTCCATTTTCGACTTGGCCGCGCACGGAACCGCCACCGGAAACAACAAGGACTTCGTGGGATTCAACCTGTAGTATGACACATTACTGAATTCCCTGAGTTCCAAGGTAATAGCTGTCAAGGATGTCTCCAAGTTGATACAGGATAGAATAACATCATCAGCATACAAGCCAATTCTGTGCTCCATCTGTCCAACCTTGATGCCGGCGATATTAATAGAGGTTCTAATGCGTTCAGCAAGCGACTCCATGCACAGTGCGAAAATAATAGGAGAGAGTGGGCAACCCTGACGAGTGCCATTTGTGATTTGAAACGGACCAGATAAAAAACCGGATGTCAAGACCCTGGCACAAGGAGTCGAATACATAGCACAGATTGCTGAGAATATTGGGCCCGACAGTCCAAACCTTTTTAATACTGCCCGAAGATACCCCCAGTGCACCCTGTCAAAAGCCTTCTCAGCATCAAGCGACAGGAATGCACTGGGTAGGCCAGACAGCTCGGCTATTTTAATCAGATTCAGCATGCGCCGCACCCCATCTTTCGTCTCCCGTCCAGCCACAAAACCCACTTGGTCCGGTGAAATTATAGTTGGGATAATAAGCTTTAGTCTGGACGCTATAATTTTAGTGAATATTTTGACATCTGAATTGAGCAGAGCAATGGGTCTAAAGTCACCAGGGTGTGTGAGGGGTTTCCCAGGCTTGGGTATGGTAGATATGGTAGCTTCCAAACCAGGAGCCGTCACAGTACCCGAGTCTCTCCACACCGAGAATAATCTCTGCAAATATGGAGTCAGCAACAGATAAAAGGATTTATAATAGTCATTCGTCAACCCGTCTGGGCCTGGGGCCTTATGAGATTTAGTTTGTTTAATCGTCGAGTTAATTTCTACATCTGTGAAGGGAGAATTTACAAAACCTACTGATCGCAATGGTCTTTTGCACTTCACCAGCTGCCACCCACCCTCCATTAAGAACTCCATCCCTAAATCACAGTTTCATAGGGTGGACAGAATTGTCTCCGATGAAAATATAAAAAAAACTATACTCATTGAGATGGAACATAAATTTACTGACAGGGGCTATCCCCATGGGGTACTGACGGACGCCAAATGGAATTTATCAAATAGTAAACCCAAGGATAATCAATAGAGAATCCCCTTTGTTTCTACTTTCCACCCATTCTCAAGCCTAGTACAGTCTACCATCAGGAGACACTGGAACATTTTAACCAAAAGTTACCCGAAAATTCCAGAGTTCAAAGTGCCTTTCCTGTCATGCTTTAAGCGAGCTAGGAACCTTAAGGATAGGTTAGTTAAGGCAGATGTTGGCCCAGGCACAGTGGTCCCCAAGCAAACTTTCCTACAAACTCAGAGACGTGGTACATTTCCCTGCCTAAACTGTCTTCAGTGTAGCACCGTACAAAAGGGTCCCTCTGTTTTTCACCCACAAACTGGCAAGGCCATTCCCATAAAAGGTTTTTACACCTGTGAGTCCACATTTGTGGTCTATCTCATCAAATGCCCTTGCGGTCTGGCCTATGTGGGCGAGACCACACAAACAGTGAGGGATAGAGTGGCCCAACATAAGTCCACCATCCGATGTAATAAGACGCACCTCCCCCTCCGACATAATTTCTCCGAAAAGAATCACAGCATTTCCCAACTCCGGTTCCAGGTTCTAGAACAGGTAGACACCCCTAGAAGGGACCAAAACCGTACCAAAATGCTCCAAAGGAGGGAAGCATACTGGATTTGCACACTACAGACCCTAGAACCAAAGGGATTAAACAGGGACTACGACGTCTCAGCTTTTTTGTAACATACTGTGCACGTTGTTAGTACATTTGTCAGATGTATTGACCTTGTTTGACTGGTTATGTCTTGGTTTTAACTGTTTCATGTTTTTTTCCCCACAGAACCGTTAATTGCACCTCACGCACCGAGCACTGGTTTTACTCCATATGGTACAGTATTCATGCACTATGCCATTTTTGATAAAGAGAGTGTTACCCTTGTCTCTATATCGCATCTGTGTGACCACCATTTAGGGTCCTGTTCTGATTCACATGGCCAGCCTAGCTTCCATACAGAGTGCTCCAACACTTGTCCTTAGCCTTGCTCATTCATCAGCTCCAGCCCCCTATCCAGCGATCCGGTTATTTTACGGTCCGCCCTGCGGCTCTCCCTGCACACGGCCACTATTATCATATACATAGCCTTTTGGTCTCTATGCCTTGTGCGCAGGCGCTGCAGGCCCCGATTACCTCACAGGTTCCCTCTCATGCCGGCATCCTCTCTGCGCAAGCGCAGCCTTCCCGGTCACGTGTCTCCTATGACGCGGCGGGTCAGGTGACCGCCAGGCAGCGCGCACTTAAACCCGGAAGTGCCGCTGCCTGTCACCAGTCCCGGGAGCAACGCGACCCCTGCAGCACGGCGCCGGTGTTCTCTGAGGCCAAAGGTAACAGTAGCGCCCTCTCCCAGCGGCGCTCGTCCCCCTCCTGCGCTCTCCTTGGCCCCGTTACCTATGTCCTGCTTCTCTCTTCCACAGCCCTCCCGCTCCTGCGAGTATCTCGCCTCTCTGCAGCGCTCATCCCCCATACCTCCAGACTCTCAGGTAACAGCGGCTGTATTAGGGTAGTATCCCTGCATTGGGTAATGTAGCCAGTACCATGCGATATGTCATGCTCCTCCTTCCTGTTGTGTCTCCCAGGCGCTTTCTTCTCCCGGACCCCATCTGACGCTGGCACCTTTGTGGGCCCTTACACATTTATTGCGTCTTCCAGGTATTACTTTGGGGCCTCTGGAGGCGTACTACCCGGGTCTTACACATTGCACTGTGTGTTTACACCTGCATATCTCTGACCATTACATACAGGCTCTAGGTGGTCACATATAAGGGTTGGTCCGTTAGTTCAGAATGTTTAACAGGGCCTTTTGCTCAGTCATACCGCACGATACCTGCACAATGGCATTAGTGTATGTACTCATATGTTCATGTTTTTATGTTTTAGGCATTTCACCTTGCACCTTAGCCCTGTGACCCCGCGTTTTGGGAGGTCACTTCACACTCTGTATCCTTTGGGGGTGGTCAATTTGCATCCCACTCGGATAGTCCCTCGGCAGGACTTGATACCTTCACCTTACAATTTTCCTCTACACGTCCACAGTCTATAGCATCTCCTGAACGAGGCTCACGACTCACGGAACACCAGGCCGGATCCGTTTAGACCGCCACTGTTGTTGTCTGTCATATAACAAGTGATGTATTTTATTCTTTCGAGCAGAATGTATCACGCTTGTATTTATTCTGTGCATCATGTAATTTTTCTAAAAATATGTTGTGTTTTTTTGCACATGTATTTCAGTACTCAAAAAAACTATTTCTGATGAAGGTCTTGTGATTAGACCGAAAACGTTTAATTTTGAACTGGATGCACCAAATAAACGAATTGTTCACTTCTTATATTGCAAAAAGATCTCCTGAGTGCCAAGTAATTTATTGCTCATACAGCACGCTAGGCATAAAAATGGTTTTCATAATGCTAAGTAAAGGGGAGGTTTCTGCCTCTAAATGAGGTGACCACGGGTGGAGTGCCTTTGGTTTTAGGCTAGGAAATAACTGAGTGAAGCAGGAGTCTTCACGGGTCTTTGTCTAGGGTCTAGCTGCTGTACAGATGTGTGCTATGCATCTAGATGTATCCCCTCCTCCACAGCACACAGTCGGCCTTGAGATAAGATGACATAACAAAATGTAAGTGTTTTTTCAACTTTAAGCCCATTTTATTTGTAATTGTCTGTACATACGAGAATTGTCTTCTTTATAATATCTTTTTATACTTCTGTAAACACTGCCTACCTTTTTTGGAGTAAAATATTAATTTACTAGCTTGTCTCTCCTTGCTCTATAACGAACTGTCGCGTCCTCTGAAGTGAATTACGCTACTAATCTGGGTTGGCTCCGGACCCTTTAATAATTACGAAATCGGAGCTGGTGGCAGCAGAATTTGTCCTGTGCAATTGAGAGTCTTTGCCGCGACCGGCGGCGTTGATAATTATTGTTCTTGCCTGAGTGGGAGTAGTTATATCGCCCTCGCTGCAGTGTGCCCATTAGCCAGTACATAGCAGGCAGCCTTTCTGGCGAGTAATTACCCTAGGTGCAGTACCCTGACTGACCTGAGGGTAAGGGGGCGCCAGAGAGCTGCAAGTTCCAAACCGGAACTGGTAAGTGAATTTTAAGATAAATCCCCTTCAGAAAGAACCAGTGGCAACCAAACAACCCCGGTTCAGGACAATTTGGTGTGAGTGGTGGGGATGATAAAGGTATCCTTCCCGTGAACCATGACATATTATTGGTGAGATCCCTGACATACGGTGGGATTCCTGACAGCAATACAATTTCCTGGTGACTCCTAGGCCAATAGAACCTCCGAGTTACCTGTTACCTGAAATAGGGAAATCTGGTGTCCGGCACCTGTACTATGACGTTTATAACGGTTACATCCTTAACCCTTAACGACCGCCGATATCCATTAAAATGGGAGCTGTTAAGGGGCAAATAAAGCTGTAGCGCACCGCCAGAGTCAGAAAATCTCTGGGCTTATAGTTACCGGGGATAGCTGAGACCCTGGAGAACGTAAGGACCAAAAATACCCTGTGAAGAGAGAAATGATGTCCCCCAATCCAACCCCGGTACGTAAGCCATCCCCCGGTCCCTCCTGCTCTGTCCCCCGGCCCTCTGCGTCATCTTCCTGGGAAAAAAATGGCAGCCCCTTGCACAGTGCTCTCGCTGAGATCTACTAGCCGGTGCCCACAATTGAGAATTTTTCCTATTGGTTCCTTTTGATCACTGTGATACACCCTGTCAGAGTGATCAAAAGAGAACAATAGTAAATCAAATCCCCCTTAGATAAAAATTATAAAGAATGTTTTTATTTTTTCCTTTCTTTGCATTTGGGGTTTGGGTTGTGTTAGGGTTCGGGTTACAGTTACGATTGGAGTTAGGGTTGGAGGTAGGGTTGGGTTCTTTCAAACTTTAAAAAAAAAAAAGGTTGACTAGTGTTACTTGAGTTTGCTTGGGTGCTCGGGTATGCACCAAGTATCTCAAATCCCAGCATATTGTTTTTTGAGTGTCTAATAGCCATTAAACATGTGGGGCAGGGGCTTGAGCATGTCACTCAAGCACCCGGTTCAATACTTGGTGCATACCGAGCACCCTAGGCAAACTGGAGTAGCAACCACTTGCACGCAACACTAATAGCGACTTATTCAACAGGACGACCTAATGTTATCAAATTCTGTGCGCTGCATGTGGGTCAAAATACTCACTATACCCCTGGATAAAATCATTGAGGGGTGTGGTTTACAAGATGGGGTTACATGTGGGGAGTTTCCACTGTTTAAGTACATCAGGGGCTCTCCAAAAGTGGCATGGCGCCCTCTCTTGACTCCAGCAAATTTCGGGTTCAAAAAGTCAAATGGCGCTCCTTCCTTTCCATAGCCTTGCTATGCGTAAAAACAGTAGTTTTCCCCCACATATGCAGTATCTGTGTGCTCAGTGGAAATTGCAAAACAAATTTTGGGGTCTATTTTCTCCTGATACCCTTGTGAAAATAAAAAAAATTAGGTGTAAAGCAAATTTTTTGTGAAAAAAGTTAAATGTTCTTGATTTTTTTTCTTCAACAATTTTTCAGTTCCTGGAAGCACCTGAAGGGTTAATAAACTTCTTGAATGTGGTTTTGAGCACCTTGAGGGGTGCAGTTTTTAGAATGTTGTCACTTTTGGTCATATAGACCCCCCAAAGTCACTTCAAATGTGAGGTGGTACCTAAAAAATGGTTTCCTAAATGTTGTTGGAAAAATGAAAAATTGCTGGTCAACGTTTAACCCTTATAACGTCCTAACAAAAAATATTACGATTCCAAAATTGTGCTAATGTAAAGTTCACATGTGGGAAATGTTAGTTATTAACTATTCTGTGTGACATAATTGTCTGGTTTAAGGGCATAAAAATGCACAAATTGTAACATTTTAAAAAATTTCTTCAAATTTCCGAATTGTTTTTTTTTCACAAATAAACACAAGTCACGTCGAATAAATGTTACCACCATCGTGAAGTACAATGTGTCACGAGAAAACAATCAGAATCACTGGGATCTGCTGAAGCTCCAGAGCTGTAATAAAGTGTCAGAATTGTAAAATTTAGCTTGGTCACTAAGTTCAAACTTGGCTCGGTCACTAAGGGGTTAAGCGCCTCTGTTAGACTTGGGTCCCTATGTTGGACAGACCCGACATTTTCTCTGGCCACTCCTATCTCCGGAATGTCGACCTCAGGAGATACTACTTCCTCATCTAACTGATATTTCTTAGAATCCCATAGTGTAAGTTCTGCTGGTGTAAATCCCTTTTGCAGAATTTAGGTGCCATTACATTTTTAGATCGGCTGTGCCTGCAGCTGCCTGACACCAGGCGCACTCTACAAGAAGAAGCCATCAGCAGTGGTCACCTCCTTACATCATGTGGTTGCCGGGGGAGTAAAGTCTTAACTTTCTAGAATGGAAAACCCCCAGAAATTCCCGTGACATCATCAGAAGGACTGAAGAAGCTGAGGGTCAGAGACTCCTTCAGAAACCTCCCAGACATGGCTGCACTCGCATCGCTCCTCGTCTTTCCTCTCATTATCGGCATCGGTGAGTAATTAACAATAACTTCAATATTTCATAAATTACTGCAGGCATTGTGCCCTTAACAGGGAGCTGCTATACAGGGGACTGCCTGGCTGCAGGGCGGCTGCAGGACTTGGCTCTGTGTACATGGGGTTGCTATACACTGTGTGCAGAATTATTAGGCAAGTTGTATTTTGATCCCATGATACTTTTTATACATGTTGTCCTACTCCAAGCTGTTCATTCTTGAGAGCCAACTACCAATTCAGTAAATCAGGTGATTTCATCTCTGTAATGAGGAGGGGTGTTGTCTAATGACATCAGAACCCTATAGAAGGTGCGCTTAATTATTAGGCAACTTCCTTTCCTTTGGCAAAATGGGTCAGAAGAGAAATGTGACGGCTCTGTAAAGTCCAACATTGTGAGATGTCTTGCAGAGGGAGCAGCAGTGTTGAAACTTTTGAATCGTGATCACCGAACAATCAAGCGTTTCATGGCAAATAGCCAACAGGGTCACAAGAAGCGTGTTGGGCAAAAAAGGCGCAAAATAACTGCCCATGAATTGAGGAAAATCAAGCGTGAAGCTGCCAAGATGCCATTTGCCACCAGTTGCCATATTTCAGAGCTGCAACGTTACTGGAGTAACAAAAAGCACAAGGTGTGCGATACTCAGGGACACGGCCAAGGTAAGGAAGGCTGAAAAACGACCACCTGTCATCAAGAAACATAAGATAAAACGTCAAGACTGGGCTAAGAAATATCTGAAGACTGACTTTTCACAGGTTTTATGGACTGATGAAATGAGAGTGACTCTTGATGGGCCGGATGGATGGACCAGAGGCTGGATCAGTAAAGGGCAGAGAGCTCCACTCCGACTGAGACCCAGCAAGGTGGAGGTGGGGACTGGTATGGGCCGGTATCATTAAAGATGAACTTGTGGGACCTTCTCGGGTTGAGGATGGAGTGAAGCTCAACTCCCAGACCTACTGCCAGTTTCTGGAAGACTTCTTCAAGCAGTGGTACAGGAAGAAGTCGGTATCGTTCAAGAAAAACATGATTTTCCTGCAGGACAATGCTCCATCACATGTCTCCAACTACTCCACAGCGTGGCTGGCCAGTAAAGGTCTCAAAGAAGAACAAATAATGACATGGCCCCGTGTTCACCTGATCTGAACCCCATAGAGAACCTGTGGTCCCTCATAAAATGTGAGATCTACAGGGAGGGAGAACAGTACATCTCCCAGATATTCCCATTGGCAGATTGATGGCAGAAGGGACCATGTTGCATTTACATTTGTGCCGTGTGGGGTTTGAATTGGCGCCGTCCCATCAGCCTTAGGTGCACTTGTCCCCCTGCCTTGGTTGGCGCTAGAGATGACGAATAAACTAGAGGGGAACTGAATTACACTCAAATCCTCGAATCTTATTAATACGTGCACAAATGCCGATGTTCTGTAATTTCAGTATAATGGCAGCCGCTCACTGCCACTTTTATCACCAGGAAGATTCTCACCGCTCACCTCTCTGCCCTCCGCCCCTCGTGGGAGAAGCCCGGGAATTTCAGTGCCATCATCAGTGATCAGGACCGGGCCGGTGAGGGGCGAAGGTCTGGAGATGTGAGCCGTGGGTAGAAGGATCAGATTTTTACATATTCCATTGATTACGCTCTGGGGTCTGCAGACAATCCAGAGGAGGGGGCATTAAATTTGCAGACAATTATTTCTCCACAAATCAAATTTCTCAGGAAAATTATAATTTTTAATTCTTTAATTTTATTTTTCATTTTTTAATTAGTGCCTCTTTGGTAACGAGGATGCATACCAGCGACTCACTAATCTAATTTATCCACAGGCAGGAGAAGCAGCCGGGACATCGGATCTGGCTGATCTAATCCTCCGTAACTTGTATCTATGTATTTCGACAGAGTTGGCGTTTATGGTTTCATATGTAAAAAGTTCTGATAAACTTTCACTTTCCCTCCACTGCAGCCGCAGAGTTACATAATAACAGTAGGGGGCGCTCTTCATATCACACAGCTGCCACTAAACAATACAACTATTCTACATGGGAGAGCGCCCTCTGGTGTCACAGAAGGATTCTTCTAGAATTGGCGTATAAGGCGATGAGTCTCAGCTCCAGTCCTCAAATTCCCTCAACAGATGATGATTTCAGGCTTTTCTTGATATTACACATTATAGAGTTACCAAGGCTTCAGAAATTACCACACGTTATAGAGAGAACTTGTGAGACCTGGAGCAATGTCTGATGCCTCGTTAGTCCCATCACCTGAGCAATATGAAGGCTATTGAGGACCGGAGTTGACAAGCTTTGTCCTAAGGAACTTCTCAGAGGGGGCTCCTGATGACCTCCTGAGACCAGTTGTTGGATTTTAGGACACTTGTGCCTTTTTTTTAGCTGAGACAAGTTCTTGTGATTACTTCTTTAGCTTTGCTTTAGCTTTGACTTTGATCCATGTTTCTCCAGAATGGTCTACAGATTTCTCCAAGTCTTGTTCTTGCTGACCGCCCTCTTGTTCTGTACTCGCCTCTTCTGAGCATGGTCCTGTTAAAAGGGAACTACAAGTTGTTTGCCTGGCAGCTCTAAAAATGGCAACCGTTGACATGCTTTGTGCTGACTGTTCGGCTATCAGGTCCCAGGAGAGCTGTGACTTTCACCCTGTAAACTCTGACAGGGACAGGGACCTACACAGGGGTCCTGGGTTGAGTCCTTATAGCAATTGCTGGCTGGTGGTGCAGTCTGGCAGAAAGAATGGTCAGAACTAGGAGGCACAAAATCACACGGCAGAATAGTCAGTCAATGAGCCGAGGTTAGAATCAGGAGCTTAAACGGGACCTGTATCAGCTGTCATGTTCCCTTTAAATAGAATGAAGCCCACCCAGTTGACACGGCAGGGAGCAAACACTGACAGACGATAACTCCAGTGATACCAGTTTGTACAGACCTAGTAGTCCCAGTGCCACACAAAATATGAATGTTGCTCTGCCCGGCAAAAAAACAGACAGGACGGGCAGGCACTGATGCAGATGTCACAGGACTACTTCTCCGAGGACCTATGTCTTCCAGTGTCTCCTGAATGGTCATTGCTGATGGCTGGGCCTTACTTTTGTGTCCTCTTGTAATGTTGTTTCTGTGTTTTCCAGTGGGAGATGTTGAGATTGAGACACTCAGGATTCTTGGAGCCACCGGCTCTTCTGTCCTCCTTCTAGGACTGAAGAGCGAAGTTGAATTCAAAGGAAATATGATCTACGAGCTGAGAAAATTAGGTGGCAATCCCAGCTGGTTGATGATGGACCATGGAGAACCCCAAGTACATAAGGTCTATGAAATCCGAGGGCAAGTCTTCCCAGAAAACAAGTCATTCCTGCTCACAAACCTGACTGAGAAAGACAACGGTATCTACGAGCAGAAGCTGAATCAGCGAACACTGCTCCTCATGATCCTGACTGTGATTGGTGAGTGGTCCCAGTGATGAGGGAACTGGTGAGGAGGCCAGTCCTGTAGGGTTATTACATGATTGTGGGGCAGGAGACAAGAAAGTCAGATGAGCTCCATTCAGAAATGTTGGGATCTCCAGAAGCCGTGCCCAGCCCTTCAAAGTTTACTATCATCTGACATCATCAGGGAAGGTCCCAGGTCTCTAATCGTGAGCCTTCTCATGATATGAACCATTGCCTGGTGGGATCCATTGTGATAATGGTGATGCCAGGATCTACACGTATGGGGGCACTGGACAAAGACTGTTTCACCCACATCCAGATATGGAGAACAAACATGGTGTGATTTACTCCAAGACAAGCAGATGTGGGCATTACACAGTACCCATCCCATCCCATAACAAAACACCCATCCCACCACACAGTACCCATCCCATAACACATCACCCATCACACAGTACCCACCCAGAAGCTCTGTATCCATCCTACAACAAACCATCCATCCCAGAACACATCACCCACCCCAGAACACATCACCCATCCCAGAACACATCACCCATCCCCTAACACATTAACCATCCCATCACACAGTACTCATTCCATAACAAAATACCCATCACATAGTACCCACTCAATAGCACTGTATCCGTCCTATAACACTCCATCCATCCCATAACACATCACCCACCCGACCACACAGTGCTCAACCTATAACACAGTACACATCACTTAGCACAGAACCCATCTAATAGTACAGTGCCCATCGTATAGCACAATACTCATCCCATAACATAGAGCTCATTCCATAAAACGGTACCCATTTAATAAAAAGCATCCATCCCATAACACAATACCCATCCCATAATGTGTGCAAACTGTAAAGCGCTGTGGAATATGTTAGCACTATATAAATAAAGATTATTATATAATAATAACACAGTACCCACCCAATAGTACAGTATACATCTCATAGTATAGAACCCATCCTATAGCACAATACCGATCCCATAACACAGAGTTCATCCCGTAGCACAGTGTCCATCTCAGAGTACAGTACTCGTGCCATAGTGTACTCATCCTATAGCACCATATCATCTGTGACGACACATTTTATCTTAATTATCCAGGTGTCTATTTTCAGTAATGCAGGAGGCATAGACTGTTATCTTTTATGTTGCCTCTTCTTGTAGGTTGAAATGATATTTGTAAATTGATGAATGGTTATTATTTATCTCTTATATCAGCTCCTATAGTTTATTGTATGGTTATCTTTGCAAAACAGAGAGGCAGGGTCACTGAGCAATGATGTTTGCTAATACGTTGATTACACATTATACCAGGCCATTCAGTTTGCTGGCTAGCATACATTGAAGGATAAACTATTAATAATAGTTAACCTCATCACCCCTTCCCCTTGACCTGTGGATCATGGCTAGAAGGACACCAATTGTGAACTATATAAGTGGGATATGCCTCTGTAACAGGTCATCCAGGACATCCAAGACATCCAGAGATCCAAAGAACCAGAGATTCTTTACAAAACTACAGCCGGGAGCATGCTACAGAATAGCAGCAAGATCATGGCTCCATCATGAAGGTAACAGATTTGACATTCTACAGGATGTCAGCTTAGGGGACCACGGCCCCAGCTCAAAGAATACAGATCTGCTCCATTGACCATCACTGAACCCATGGAAACGTTTGGGAAAGCCAGGATTTGGACCCACCAGTCACATGGCTCCATGAAGATGTTTGGAGAATCCAGGTTTTGACCTTCCAGTCACCTGGCCTTGTATCTGAATGGACTTTCATTTTCCTACTCTTGTCGTTACCTCCTGCAGACCGATTACCATTCTGGTCGCTCTTCTCGGAACTTGCTCCAGTTTGTCTTTTATAAAATGTGCACAGAACTGGACACAGTATTCCAGATGAGGTCTGACCAAAGAGGAGAGAAGGCAATAATGACTTCACGTGAGCTAGACTGTATGCTTCTGTTAATACATCCCTCACACTGTTGACTCATGTTCAGTCTGTGATCTATTAGTATACCTGTCTTCTTCACATGTGCTGTTGTTTAGCCCTATTCCTCCCTTTCTGTATATGCTTATGTTAAAAACCATTCTGTTAGTTGCTGCCCACTGCTCCAGTTTATTTATATATTTTTTAATCGTCTTTCTCTCTCTTCTCTAGTGTTAGCTATCCCTCCTAGCTTTGTGTCATCAGCAAATGTAATCAGTGTACCCTCAATTCCTTCATCTAAATCATTGATAAAGATGTTGAACAATTCAGGACACAGGACAGAGCCCTCTGGTACCCCACTTGAGACATTCTTCCAACTGGATGTGCAGCCATTTACGACCTATCTTTGGGTCTGATCAGTAAGCCAATTATGAATCCACCTAACATTTGCCTTGTCCATTCCATACTTATCCAGTCATTTTTTCAATAAGGATGGTGTGAGATACTTTGTCAAATGCTTTGCTGAAGTCAAGATATACTATATCTACAGCATTTCCCTGATCCACCCAGTCAGTGATTCTGTCATAGAAGGAAATTGTTAGTCTGACATGAATTATTAGTTACAAACCCATGCTGACTCTGGTTAATCACTTCATTGTTATCCAGGTACTTGCATACATGTTGTTTAACAATTTGTTCAAAGATCTTTCCTGGTATAGACGTCAGACTCACCGGCCTATAGTTCCCTGGGTCCACCTTCTTGCCCTTTTTTAAAATAGGAACAGCATTTGCTCTTCTCCAGCCTTCTGGGACTTCTCCTGTTCTCCAAGAATTTTCAAAGATTAAGGAGAGTGGTTCCAAAATTTATTCTGCTATCTCCTTCAGTACTCTGGGGTGTAATTCATCTGGACCTGGAGATTTGAATTCATTTATGTTAGCTAAGTGTTTCCTCACTATCTTTCTGTTTATAGATATCTTGGATTCTTCTATTCCTTTAATAGGACAGTGAAGATCAGTTGATGTTACCTTCTTAACATGCTTTCTTACCATTTCATCATTTTCATTCTGTAAAAATCCCATAGCATCTTTGACTTTTCTTTTACTTTTGACATATCCCCAAAATCCTTTTTTATTGCTTTTGACGTCTCTTGCAAGCCTTAATTCATTGTCAGCTTTAGCTAGTCTGATGCGTGCCCTGCAGGTTCTGCAGACAGCATTATATTCTTCTTTAGATATGCCTCCCTCTTTCCATTTGATGAACATTTCTTTCTTGCTTTTTAGCATGTGTTTAAGTTCTGTGTTCACCCATCCTGGTTTCCTTAAATGCTTCGTATTCTTCCCTCTTTTAGGAATTGTTAACGAATGTGCTTTGAGAATCTCATTTTTCAAGATTTCCCAACCTTCCTTGACATTTTTGTCCTTAAGGATATCCAGCCATTGGATCCCTCCGATTCTCTTTCTGAGTCCCTTAAAATCTGCCTTTCTGAAATCTAACCTTAAAGTCTGAGTCTTCACAGGTCTTCCTCCTCTAGGTATCCAAAATTCTAAAATAGCTTCGTCCCAGCCACTCCTCAACTATTTCCTCCCTGTTTATAAGGATTAGATCCAAGGTAGCAGATCCCCTTGTTTTCTCTCCTACCTTTTGGAAGATAAAGTGGTCCGCAAGAGAGGATAAGAATTTGCTTAACCTGTTAGATTTGCCTGAGAGAGATTCCCAACAAATGTCTGGATAGTTGAAATCTTTCATGACCACTAGGTCATATTTTTTGGAGAACTTGGCCATTTGATACATAAATAGTTCATCCATATCTTCAGCTTGCACAGGCAGCCTCTGTCTCCTGTATGCTCCTCTGTCTCCTTTATGCTCCTCTGTCTCCTGTATGCTCCTCTGTCTCATGTATGCTCCTCTGTCTCCTGTATGCTCCTGTCTCCTGTATGCTCCTCTGTCTCCTGTATGCTCCTCTGTCTCCTGTATGCTCCTCTGTCTCCTGTATGCCCCTGTGTCTCCTGTATGCTCCTCTGTCTCCTGTATGCTCCTCTGTCTCATGTATGCTCCTCTGTCTCCTGTATGCTCCTCTGTCTCCTGTATGCTCCTCTGTCTCCTGTATGCCCCTGTGTCTCCTGTATGCTCCTCTGTCTCCTGTATGCTCCTGTGTCTCCTGTGTGCTCCTCTGTCTCCTGTGTGCTCCTCTGTCTCCTGTATGCTCCTCTGTCTCCTGTATGCCTCTCTGTCTCCTGTATGCTCCTCTGTCTCCTGTATGCCTCTCTGTCTCCTGTATGCTCCTCTGTCTCCTGTATGCCTCTCTGTCTCCTGTATGCTCCTCTGTCTCCTGTATGCTCCTCTGTCTCCTGTATGCCTCTCTGTCTCCTGTATGCTCCTCTGTCTCCTGTATGCTCCTCTGTCTCCTGTATGCCTCTCTGTCTCCTGTATGCTCCTCTGTCTCCTGTATGCTCCTCTGTCTCCTGTATGCTCCTCTGTCTCCTGTATGCTCCTCTGTCTCCTGTATGCCTCTCTGTCTCCTGTATGCTCCTCTGTCTCCTGTATGCCCCTGTGTCTCCTGCATGCCCCTGTGTCTCCTGTATGCTCCTGTGTCTCCTGTATGCTCCTCTGTCTCCTGTATGCTCCTGGGTCTCCTGTATGCCTCTCTGTCTCCTGTATGCTCCTCTGTCTCCTGTATGCCTCTCTGTCTCCTGTATGCTCCTCTGTCTCCTGTATGCTCCTCTGTCTCCTGTATGCTCCTCTGTCTCCTGTATGCCTCTCTGTCTCCTGTATGCTCCTCTGTCTCCTGTATGCCCCTGTGTCTCCTGTATGCCCCTGTGTCTCCTGTATGCTCCTGTGTCTCCTGTATGCTCCTCTGTCTCCTGTATGCTCCTGTGTCTCCTGTATGCTCCTCTGTCTCCTGTATGCTCCTCTATCTCCTGTATGCTCCTCTGTCTCCTGTATGCCTCTCTGTCTCCTGTATGCCCCTGTGTCTCCTGCATGCTCCTGTGTCTCCTGTATGCTCCTGTGTCTCCTGTATGCTCCTGTGTCTCCTGTATGCTCCTCTGTCTCCTGTATGCTCCTCTATCTCCTGTATGCTCCTCTGTCTCCTGTATGGCTCTCTGTCTCCTGTATGCCCCTGTGTCTCCTGCATGCTCCTGTGTCTCCTGTATGCTCCTGTGTCTCCTGTATGCTCCTGTGTCTCCTGTATGCTCCTCTGTCTCCTGTATGCTCCTCTGTCTCCTGTATGCTCCTCTGTCTCCTGTGTCTCCTGCATGCTCCTGTTTCTGCACTATACACCTTTTATCTCTCGTCTACTCCTGTGACTGACATCATTTCTTCTCATATTCTCTCCTTAGATCCCGTGGAGAATCCGGACTTGAGAATAGCAGATACGGACAATGTGACCTGTCGTGTTTCTCTTCTGTGCGATGCGGGGACAAGCGACTCCTCTAATGTCACCTTCCTAAGAAATGCATACGAGATACAGGAGAACACGTCTAAGATCGAGAATGACCATCTCCTGGTCATTGATGGGACGGACCCCCAACATTGGGGCATCTACAAATGTAGAGCAAAGAACCTTGTTAGCCAGAAGGACTCCCAGGAGATGGAGCTCATTCCCGAGAGTAATGTCCCTAATCATATTGTTTTATTGCCTTCTGTCCTCATGATGATCAGATCTGAAGCCATCAATAGCAATGATAGACCAGGGTCTCCAGGACATGGTCCAGTCTTGGAGACTTCTTATGTCATTGCCTTGAGTTGTTGGCTCCCGATCTTCCAAATGATGTCCTCTACATTGTATCGCCCTTATGATATGTCGTCGTGTGTATAACGCCTGGCTTCCCCTTACATAGATGATCATCCATGACTTGTCTCCTCAGGAATCAGTGGAGGGTACCTGTTCTTCTGCATTGGCTGTATCGGAGGGGTCATCTACATCTGTCACCATCTCTGTCTCCTGGTTACCATTAGTAAGTAGCAGCACAATGAGCCAGAAGACTGAGAAGCGACCCTTCATATTGCAGATATTGGGCCCCTGTGTAGGAAGTGACTGTGATTGGTGTGACAATGGGTCTACTCCGGGACCTCCTGGTAAGGTATTACTAGGACAGGATTAGGGCCCGGTGGCAGTATTTGGCCGCACACAGTGAGGCTAGACAGGAGATGGGGGCATTGGTAGTGTATTGTGGGACCCTGTGGAGGGCGGATGATCCTATATGGGGGCTGCACTAAGAGGTGACCCTGTCTCTGCCTTCTGTAGTCCCGAGGGGGCAGAAGCAGCATGTAACTGAGGTGATCCTGCTGGCAGTGAGGTGTATATATATATATATATATATATATATATACTGTATATCTACCAGTATAGCCCCAGGCTGACCAGAGCATGAGCCGTTATGTCACTGACCCGTCATCTTATGTCGTAGGCCAAAAAGACACTTCTCTATCAAAACTTCTCTTTTCTGCTACGTGTATACTGGGAACCAGTATGGAGTTCAGCGCATTGTCCATTGTCTTCTTACACGGTAGGTAATTTCCTTCCGAAGGCTGAACATTAACCCCTGACATGCCACATGTCTGCTGACACTAGGACATTGGATAGATCTGCTCCCAAGGGGCAGGGCTTATCAAAAATGAGTGCAGCTTATGTAAAGAGGGGTGTGGCTTATGTAAAGAGGGGTGTGGCTTATCTAAAGAGGGGTGTGGCTTATCTAAAGAGGGCGTGGTTTATCTAAAGAGGGTGAGGCTTATCGAAAGGGGGAGTGGCTAATCTAAAGAGGGTGGAGCTTATCTAAAGGGGGATGTGGCTAATCTAAAGAGGGTGAGGCTTATCTAAAGGGGTGGGGCTTATCTAAAGGGGGATGTGGCTAATCTAAAGAGGGTGAGGCTTATCTAAAGAGGGTGAGGCTTATCTAAAGGGGATGTTGCTAATCTATAGAGGGGTGTGGCTTATCTAAGGTGGGTGTGAGTGATTTAGATAAGAGGAGTGAACTTTATCCTCTTTGTCTCCATTATGTAGTTAGCAGACATAACTGGGGTGACATTGGCTCTGGGGTTGTCGCACAAAGATCTTTATGTGACCCTACGTATTTTTTGCAGTGTTATTTAATTCCAGCAATCAGACGATTGTGATAGGGGGGATCATCGTCATCATTGTCATTCTGATGGTTCGAGCTTTATGGTTATTGATGCTTTGTGGTGAGTATACGTATATGGATTGTTCTGTCTGAATTATTCTGGGGGACAAGGTTTAGGCACTGACCGCTCTGGGACCAGGGGACGAGGTTCAGGCACTGGTAGCTCTGGGACCAGGGGACGAGGTTCAGGCACTGACCGCTCTGGGACCAGGGAATGAGGTTCAGGCAATGGCCGCATGCAGGACTGGTCACACCAAGACCAGGGAACTTCAGATACAGGATTGCCCACATCGGGACCAGGTGACGTCAGACAAAGGACTGTCCACACTGGGACCAAGGATACAGGTTCAGGACACAGCCGTACCTGGACCAGGGAACCTTAAAACTCACTAGTAGTACTCCTTACTAACTAATGACTTTACTTGTTGCTTGGTGACTCCCTAAGGGAGACAGAGTCTTTCATACAGGATGACTCCCAGCTGTTGTCATGGGTGCTGTCCACAGAGCAAGAGGAACAGAACTATTACATTTTATATATTGAATCCAAAAAGTAGGCAGTGTTTATAAAAATATACAAAGATGTTACAAAATGGACAAAGCAATAGGGTGTATACAATCACATGAGATAAAAAGGAATGACTAAAAAAAGTACTAAACCTGTGTGTCGCGGAAATGGCGCAGATTGTAAAGGAAGGAAGCATTCGTTTTTGGGGGAACAGTACAGAGCCACAGCGCATGGAGTCTTCCAGGACTGACAATGATTGCAGTTCGGTATTTGTTTTTATTAACACAAATCACATCCACATACGTCCCCTCCGGTGACTCATAACAGGGCTGGTGTTTAGAATATTGTGATCCACAACTTTCAGGACAGGATATCTTCGCCCCTGGAGGTCCCAGGCAGGAGATATTAATGTCATATTTCCTATCATGATTTTATCTTTCTATAGAACAGAAATATGGCATGGATATTGTCATCCATTTATTTGGAGGTGCTGCTGCAACCACCCAGTGATGTAAGACAATGTATAACTTTCGCCACTTTGTCATGAAGCCAGTAATATGCCTCTCATATCTATCATATCTATGCCGTTCATAAAAACCTCAATACTCATACTGTACCCTAACCAAAAGCAGTCTACTTGCCTTTCTGATCAAAGCCAGTTCCACAGGTATTGGTTATCTCCCCAGCCATAAATCTGTCATCTCGCCAAACTCCTCTGTCACATATGCCTGGTCTGCGATCCATCAGATAATCCACTATAATTACCTGTTCACAACAGGGTGGTCCCCTCTTCATAAGGGTCATATAGAGATTATAAGAGTACGTGCCCTGCCTCAAAATTCACAATGATACGTATCAGATGGCTTTATAGATTTTGTAATTATATCTATGACGGTGACTCCTGTACACACTGTCACTGCAGAGGTTCAGGACAATATCCAGCTCCGTACATGGGAGGTAGATGAGGGGTCGGGGCTCCCAGTCTGCGGAGAATGGAGACACTAGTGTAACCATTGTACAAGACTGCACCTCTGTATTACATTCTGGCAGTCTCCACTTTTATAATCCCCCTCTCTGTATATCACAGGTCTTCCCCTGCACCCGATGATTATCAGGATTATGGAGGATGCACTATTTGCAGCTGATTTGCTCCTGGTACCGGCAATTTATATACAGTACATATGCTTGTATTTGGCAGGTGAGTGCTCTGTATACTGAGGGGATACCAGGGTCTGATTGTACGTTGCGTCTACATTACATCCCTGGTGGTGGAGTCTCTGATTGTACATTGTGTCCACATTACATCCCTGGTGGTGGAGTCTCTGATTGTACATTGTGTCCACATTACATCCCTGGTGGTGGAGTCTCTGATTGTACATTGTGTCCACATTACATCCCTGGTGGTGGAGTCTCTGATTGTACGTTGTGTCCACATTACATCCCTGGTGGTGGAGTCTCTGATTGTACGTTGTGTCCACATTACATCCCTGGTGGTGGAGTCTCTGATTGTACATTGTGTCCACATTACATCCCTGGTGGTGGAGTCTCTGAATGTATATTGTGTCCACATTACATCCCTGGTGGTGGAGTCTCTGATTGTACATTGTGTCCACATTACATCCCTGGTGGTGGAGTCTCTGATTGTATATTGTGTCCACATTACATCCCTGGTGGTGGAGTCTCTGATTGTACATCGTGTCTACATTACATCCCTGGTGGTGGAGTCTCTGATTGCATATTGTGTCCACATTACATCCCTGGTGGTGGAGTCTCTGATTGTACATTGTGTCTACATTACATCCCTGGCGGTGGAGTCTCTGATTGTACATTGTGTCCACATTACATCCCTGGTGGTGGAGTCTCTGATTGTACATCGTGTCTACATTACATCCCTGGTGGTGGAGTCTCTGAATGTATATTGTGTCCACATTACATCCCTGGTGGTGGAGTCTCTGATTGTACATCGTGTCTACATTACATCCCTGGTGGTGGAGTCTCTGATTGTACATCGTGTCTACATTACATCCCTGGTGGTGGAGTCTCTGATTGTATATTGTGTCCACATTACATCCCTGGTGGTGGAGTCTCTGATTGTACATTGTGTCCACATTACATCCCTGGTGGTGGAGTCTCTGATTGTACATCGTGTCTACATTACATCCCTGGTGGTGGAGTCTCTGATTGCATATTGTGTCCACATTACATCCCTGGTGGTGGAGTCTCTGATTGTACATTGTGTCTACATTACATCCCTGGCGGTGGAGTCTCTGATTGTACATTGTGTCCACATTACATCCCTGGTGGTGGAGTCTCTGATTGTACATCGTGTCTACATTACATCCCTGGTGGTGGAGTCTCTGAATGTATATTGTGTCCACATTACATCCCTGGTGGTGGAGTCTCTGATTGTACATCGTGTCTACATTACATCCCTGGTGGTGGAGTCTCTGATTGTACATCGTGTCTACATTACATCCCTGGTGGTGGAGTCTCTGATTGTACGTTGTGTCCACATTACATCCCTGGTGGTGGAGTCTCTGATTGTACATTGTGTCCACATTACATCCCTGGTGGTGGAGTCTCTGAATGTATATTGTGTCCACATTACATCCCTGGTGGTGGAGTCTCTGATTGTACATTGTGTCCACATTACATCCCTGGTGGTGGAGTCTCTGATTGTATATTGTGTCCACATTACATCCCTGGTGGTGGAGTCTCTGATTGTACATCGTGTCTACATTACATCCCTGGTGGTGGAGTCTCTGATTGCATATTGTGTCCACATTACATCCCTGGTGGTGGAGTCTCTGATTGTACATTGTGTCTACATTACATCCCTGGCGGTGGAGTCTCTGATTGTACATTGTGTCCACATTACATCCCTGGTGGTGGAGTCTCTGATTGTACATCGTGTCTACATTACATCCCTGGTGGTGGAGTCTCTGAATGTATATTGTGTCCACATTACATCCCTGGTGGTGGAGTCTCTGATTGTACATCGTGTCTACATTACATCCCTGGTGGTGGAGTCTCTGATTGTACATCGTGTCTACATTACATCCCTGGTGGTGGAGTCTCTGATTGTATATTGTGTCCACATTACATCCCTGGTGGTGGAGTCTCTGATTGTACATTGTGTCCACATTACATCCCTGGTGGTGGAGTCTCTGATTGTACATCGTGTCTACATTACATCCCTGGAGGTGGAGTATCTGATTGTACATTGTGTCCACATTACATCCCTGGTGGTGAAGTCTCTGATTGTACATTGTGTCCACATTACATCCCTGGTGGTGGAGTCTCTGATTGTACATTGTGTCCACATTACATCCTTGGTGGTGGAGTCTCTGATTGTACATTGTGTCCACATTACATCCCTGGTGGTGGAGTCTCTGATTGTACATTGTGTCCACATTACATCCCTGGTGGTGGAGTCTCTGATTGTACCTTGTGTCCACATTACATCCCTGGTAGTGGAGTCTCTGATTGTACATCGTGTCTACATTACATCCCTGGTGGTGGAGTCTCTGAATGTATATTGTGTCCACATTACATCCCTGGTGGTGGAGTCTCTGATTGTACCTTGTGTCCACATTACATCCCTGGTGGTGGAGTCTCTGATTGTACATCGTGTCTACATTACATCCCTGGTGGTGGAGTCTCTGATTGTATATTGTGTCCACATTACATCCCTGGTGGTGGAGTCTCTGATTGTACATTGTGTCCACATTACATCCCTGGTGGTGGAGTCTCTGATTGTACATTGTGTCCACATTACATCCCTGGTGGTGGAGTCTCTGATTGTATATTGTGTCCACATTACATCCCTGGCGGTGGAGTCTCTGATTGTACATTGTGTCCACATTACATCCCCGGTGGTGGAGTCTCTGATTGTACATTGTGTCCACATTACATCCTTGGTGGTGGAGTCTCTGATTGTACATTGTGTCCACATTACATCCCTGGTGGTGGAGTCTCTGATTGTACATTGTGTCCACATTACATCCCCGGCGGTGGAGTCTCTGATTGTATATTGTGTCCACATTACATCCCTGGCGGTGGAGTCTCTGATTGTACATTGTGTCCACATTACATCCCTGGTGGTGGAGTCTCTTATTGTATATTGTGTCCACCTTACATCCCCGGTGGTGGAGTCTCTGATTGTACATTGTGTCCACATTACATCCCTGGTGGTGGAGTCTCTGATTGTACATTGTGTCCACATTACATCCCGGGGGGTGGAGTCTCTGATTGTACATTGTGTCCACATTACATCCCTGGTGGTGGAGTCTCTGATTGTACATTGTGTCCACATTACATCCCTGGTGGTGGAGTCTCTGATTGTACGTTGTGTCCACATTACATCCCTGGTGGTGGAGTCTCTGATTGTACGTTGTGTCCACATTACATCCCTGGTGGTGGAGTCTCTGATTGTACATTGTGTCCACATTACATCCCTGGTGGTGGAGTCTCTGAATGTATATTGTGTCCACATTACATCCCTGGTGGTGGAGTCTCTGATTGTACATTGTGTCCACATTACATCCCTGGTGGTGGAGTCTCTGATTGTATATTGTGTCCACATTACATCCCTGGTGGTGGAGTCTCTGATTGTACATCGTGTCTACATTACATCCCTGGTGGTGGAGTCTCTGATTGCATATTGTGTCCACATTACATCCCTGGTGGTGGAGTCTCTGATTGTACATTGTGTCTACATTACATCCCTGGCGGTGGAGTCTCTGATTGTACATTGTGTCCACATTACATCCCTGGTGGTGGAGTCTCTGATTGTACATCGTGTCTACATTACATCCCTGGTGGTGGAGTCTCTGAATGTATATTGTGTCCACATTACATCCCTGGTGGTGGAGTCTCTGATTGTACATCGTGTCTACATTACATCCCTGGTGGTGGAGTCTCTGATTGTACATCGTGTCTACATTACATCCCTGGTGGTGGAGTCTCTGATTGTATATTGTGTCCACATTACATCCCTGGTGGTGGAGTCTCTGATTGTACATTGTGTCCACATTACATCCCTGGTGGTGGAGTCTCTGATTGTACATCGTGTCTACATTACATCCCTGGTGGTGGAGTCTCTGATTGTACATCGTGTCTACATTACATCCCTGGTGGTGGAGTCTCTGATTGTACATCGTGTCTACATTACATCCCTGGTGGTGGAGTCTCTGATTGTATATTGTGTCCACATTACATCCCTGGTTTTGGAGTCTCTGATTGTACATTGTGTCCACATTACATCCTTGGTGGTGGAGTCTCTGATTGTACATTGTGTCCACATTACATCCCTGGTGGTGGAGTCTCTGATTGTACATTGTGTCCACATTACATCCCTGGTGGTGGAGTCTCTGATTGTACCTTGTGTCCACATTACATCCCTGGTAGTGGAGTCTCTGATTGTACATCGTGTCTACATTACATCCCTGGTGGTGGAGTCTCTGAATGTATATTGTGTCCACATTACATCCCTGGTGGTGGAGTCTCTGATTGTACCTTGTGTCCACATTACATCCCTGGTGGTGGAGTCTCTGATTGTACATCGTGTCTACATTACATCCCTGGTGGTGGAGTCTCTGATTGTATATTGTGTCCACATTACATCCCTGGTGGTGGAGTCTCTGATTGTACATTGTGTCCACATTACATCCCTGGTGGTGGAGTCTCTGATTGTACATTGTGTCCACATTACATCCCTGGTGGTGGAGTCTCTGATTGTATATTGTGTCCACATTACATCCCTGGCGGTGGAGTCTCTGATTGTACATTGTGTCCACATTACATCCCCGGTGGTGGAGTCTCTGATTGTACATTGTGTCCACATTACATCCTTGGTGGTGGAGTCTCTGATTGTACATTGTGTCCACATTACATCCCTGGTGGTGGAGTCTCTGATTGTACATTGTGTCCACATTACATCCCCGGCGGTGGAGTCTCTGATTGTATATTGTGTCCACATTACATCCCTGGCGGTGGAGTCTCTGATTGTACATTGTGTCCACATTACATCCCTGGTGGTGGAGTCTCTTATTGTATATTGTGTCCACCTTACATCCCCGGTGGTGGAGTCTCTGATTGTACATTGTGTCCACATTACATCCCTGGTGGTGGAGTCTCTGATTGTACATTGTGTCCACATTACATCCCGGGGGGTGGAGTCTCTGATTGTACATTGTGTCCACATTACATCCCTGGTGGTGGAGTCTCTGATTGTATATTGTGTCCACATTACATCCCTGGTGGTGGAGTCCCTGATTGTACATTGTGTCCACATTACATCCCTGGTGGTGGAGTCTCTGATTGTACCTTGTGTCCACATTACATCCCTGGTGGTGGAGTCTCTGATTGTACATTGTGTCCACATTACATCCCTGGTGGTGGAGTCTCTGATTGTACATTGTGTCCACATTACGTCCCTGGTGGTGGAGTCTCTGATTGTATATTGTGTCCACATTACATCCCTGGTGGTGGAGTCTCTGATTGTACATTTGTCTACATTACATCCCTGGCGGTGGAGTCTCTGATTGTACCTTTTGTCCACATTACATCCCTGGTGGTGGAGTCTCTGATTGTACATTGTGTCCACATTACATCCCCGGCGGTGGAGTCTCTGATTGTATATTGTGTCCACATTACATCCCTGGCGGTGGAGTCTCTGATTGTACATTGTGTCCACATTACATCCCTGGTGGTGGAGTCTCTTATTGTATATTGTGTCCACCTTACATCCCCGGTGGTGGAGTCTCTGATTGTACATTGTGTCCACATTACATCCCTGGTGGTGGAGTCTCTGATTGTACATTGTGTCCACATTACATCCCGGGGGGTGGAGTCTCTGATTGTACATTGTGTCCACATTACATCCCTGGTGGTGGAGTCTCTGATTGTATATTGTGTCCACATTACATCCCTGGTGGTGGAGTCCCTGATTGTACATTGTGTCCACATTACATCCCTGGTGGTGGAGTCTCTGATTGTACCTTGTGTCCACATTACATCCCTGGTGGTGGAGTCTCTGATTGTACATTGTGTCCACATTACATCCCGGGGGGTGGAGTCTCTGATTGTACATTGTGTCCACATTACATCCCTGGTGGTGGAGTCTCTGATTGTATATTGTGTCCACATTACATCCCTGGTGGTGGAGTCTCTGATTGTACATTTGTCTACATTACATCCCTGGCGGTGGAGTCTCTGATTGTACCTTTTGTCCACATTACATCCCTGGTGGTGGAGTCTCTGATTGTACATTGTGTCCACATTACATCCCTGGTGGTGGAGTCTGATTGTACATTTTGTCCATATTACATCCCCGGTGGTGGAGTCTCTGATTGTATATTGTGTCCACATTACATCCCCGGTGGTGGAGTCTCTGATTGTACATTGTGTCCACATTACATCCCTGGCGGTGGAGTCTCTGATTGTACATTGTGTCCACATTACATCCTTGGTGGTGGAGTCTCTGATTGTACATTGTGTCCACATTACATCCCTGGTGGTGGAGTCTCTGATTGTACATTGTGTCCACATTACATCCCTGGTGGTGGAGTCTCTGATTGTACAATGTATCCACATTACATCCCTGGTGGTGGAGTCTCTGATTGTTCATTGTGTCCACATTACATCCCTGGTGGTGGAGTATCTAATTGTACATTGTGTCCACATTACATCCCCGGTGGTGGAGTCTCTGATTGTATATTGTGTCCACATTACATCCCTGGTGGTGGAGTCTCTGATTGTACCTTGTGTCCACATTACATCCCTGGTAGTGGAGTCTCTGATTGTACATCGTGTCTACATTACATCCCTGGTGGTGGAGTCTCTGAATGTATATTGTGTCCACATTACATCCCTGGTGGTGGAGTCTCTGATTGTACCTTGTGTCCACATTACATCCCTGGTGGTGGAGTCTCTGATTGTACATCGTGTCTACATTACATCCCTGGTGGTGGAGTCTCTGATTGTATATTGTGTCCACATTACATCCCTGGTGGTGGAGTCTCTGATTGTACATTGTGTCCACATTACATCCCTGGTGGTGGAGTCTCTGATTGTACATTGTGTCCACATTACATCCCTGGTGGTGGAGTCTCTGATTGTATATTGTGTCCACATTACATCCCTGGCGGTGGAGTCTCTGATTGTACATTGTGTCCACATTACATCCCCGGTGGTGGAGTCTCTGATTGTTCATTGTGTCCACATTACATCCCTGGTGGTGGAGTCTCTGATTGTACATTGTGTCCACATTACATCCCCGGCGGTGGAGTCTCTGATTGTATATTGTGTCCACATTACATCCCTGGCGGTGGAGTCTCTGATTGTACATTGTGTCCACATTACATCCCTGGTGGTGGAGTCTCTTATTGTATATTGTGTCCACCTTACATCCCCGGTGGTGGAGTCTCTGATTGTACATTGTGTCCACATTACATCCCTGGTGGTGGAGTATCTGATTGTACCTTGTGTCCACATTACATCCCTGGTGGTGGAGTCTCTGATTGTACCTTGTGTCCACATTACATCCCTGGTGGTGGAGTCTCTGATTGTACATTGTGTCCACATTACATCCCGGGGGGTGGAGTCTCTGATTGTACATTGTGTCCACATTACATCCCTGGTGGTGGAGTCTCTGATTGTATATTGTGTCCACATTACATCCCTGGTGGTGGAGTCCCTGATTGTACATTGTGTCCACATTACATCCCTGGTGGTGGAGTCTCTGATTGTACCTTGTGTCCACATTACATCCCTGGTGGTGGAGTCTCTGATTGTACATTGTGTCCACATTACATCCCGGGGGGTGGAGTCTCTGATTGTACATTGTGTCCACATTACATCCCTGGTGGTGGAGTCTCTGATTGTATATTGTGTCCACATTACATCCCTGGTGGTGGAGTCTCTGATTGTACATTTGTCTACATTACATCCCTGGCGGTGGAGTCTCTGATTGTACCTTTTGTCCACATTACATCCCTGGTGGTGGAGTCTCTGATTGTACATTGTGTCCACATTACATCCCGGGGGGTGGAGTCTCTGATTGTACATTGTGTCCACATTACATCCCTGGTGGTGGAGTCTCTGATTGTATATTGTGTCCACATTACATCCCTGGTGGTGGAGTCTCTGATTGTACATTTGTCTACATTACATCCCTGGCGGTGGAGTCTCTGATTGTACCTTTTGTCCACATTACATCCCTGGTGGTGGAGTCTCTGATTGTACATTGTGTCCACATTACATCCCTGGTGGTGGAGTCTGATTGTACATTTTGTCCATATTACATCCCCGGTGGTGGAGTCTCTGATTGTATATTGTGTCCACATTACATCCCCGGTGGTGGAGTCTCTGATTGTACATTGTGTCCACATTACATCCCTGGCGGTGGAGTCTCTGATTGTACATTGTGTCCACATTACATCCTTGGTGGTGGAGTCTCTGATTGTACATTGTGTCCACATTACATCCCTGGTGGTGGAGTCTCTGATTGTACATTGTGTCCACATTACATCCCTGGTGGTGGAGTCTCTGATTGTACAATGTATCCACATTACATCCCTGGTGGTGGAGTCTCTGATTGTTCATTGTGTCCACATTACATCCCTGGTGGTGGAGTATCTAATTGTACATTGTGTCCACATTACATCCCCGGTGGTGGAGTCTCTGATTGTATATTGTGTCCACATTACATCCCTGGTGGTGGAGTCTCTGATTGTACATTGTGTCCACATTACATCCCTGGTGGTGGAGTCTCTGATTGTACATTGTGTCCACATTACATCCCTGGTGGTGGAGTCTCTGATTGTACAATGTGTCCACATTACATCCCTGGTGGTGGAGTCTCTGAATGTATATTGTGTCCACATTACATCCCTGGTGGTGGAGTATCTAATTGTACATTGTGTCCACATTACATCCCCGGTGGTGGAGTCTCTGATTGTATATTGTGTCCACATTACATCCCCGGTGGTGGAGTCTCTGATTGTATATTGTGTCCACATTACATCGCCAGTGGTGGAGTCTCTGATTGTACTTTGCGTTTCTTGTAGCCTCTGATCTCTGTGGCTTGAGGAATCAGCAGATACTGTGGACGCTCCTGCAGCTTGTGATTGGCTTCGTCATCCTACTTGCTGTGGTCCTGCCCCTGAGGATCCTGTGGGTGAAGTGTGAGTACAATGGAAGGATCACACATGATGAATAGATGTGTAATGTCTCATCTACAGTGAAGGGCTGGGGTGTAATACATGTCATCTATTGCTGAGATTACACATAGGTAGATTAATGTTTAGTTTGCACTGTGGCCTCTGGGTAAACAAGATTCAGTACCTGTGGAGATCACTGGCGGCTTTCATAAATTGTATTTTATCTGTGACTTGTAGAGTGTGCAGGGTCTGAGACTCTTGATGACATCACACGTAATCACCAGTGATGTCACACACATTCCTTCAGAGGTGGCCACTCTCACACCTTTGTATTTTGTCAGAATTTTGACCTCCCTTTTATCTTACTATACATTGTACAAGGGTGTAAATATGCCGAGATTATATACATGTGTGTATGGAGATACCAGGGCCTGGTGTTCGGCCACTCGGGGTTAATTGCGTATAAGAAGCATTATATAATGTGTAAGAATCCCCCGTCCCGTGTCTTATTACAGGCCGGCCAGGAGCTTCGGACCCCCACAAAGGCTCGTTTGTACTCGCTCCAGACGAAGACGAAACGGTCGACATCAATGGGGACGAAAGAAAGAATGAAGGAACTGAAAAAGAAACCCAAAGTGGAGCGGATGAGACCCCAACATGAAATACGAAACCTCTACACTCCTCAACATCGAAATTACTGCACCAAAAAGGAAAAGTGGTGGATGATGGAAATCACCGGGCAGAGACGTCACTGATCTGCAACTGCTGGGAATGGAAACTAAATGATCAAAACCGCTGGACTTTTCCAGTCCGGAGTCTGAGCCTCGTGCTGAAATCCCGGCACCTCCGGCCTCGGCTGCCATCACTGGGGTCAGTAATGGTCGTCTGAGACATTTCTTCAACATCACTAGGCCACACGTGGCTTGTACTACTGTGAGCCGCCTGCGTGGCCTAAACATGCTCCCGTGACCGCAGCGTCTCTGGACTTGTCTATCTTGGGGACATCTTTGGTCGGTGATTACACAGAAGGTCGCAGTAGTATCTCCAATCTTATCTCCATTGAACACATCGGGCACATTGGTTGGTGGTCACACAGGAGCTGCTGGCAGGGTCTCCGGACTTGTCTCCATCAGGCACATCAGGGACGTCATTGGTCGGTGATTACACAGGAGCTGCCGGTAGCGTCTCCGGACTTGTCTCCATCAGGGACATCATTGGTCGGTGATTACACAGGAGCTGCCGGCAGCAGATATTGATTATTCGTACAATCTGCTGCAGCACCGTCCTGATACGATCACTAATAACCTCAGTGATCGCAGCCAAGGCCGGAGGTGCCGGGATTTCTGCACGAGGCTCAGACTCCAGACTGAAGAAAATCCAGATGTTGCAAAAACGTAGTTTCCATTTTTCTATCATGTGCAGATCAGTAAGTTGTCTCCATCCTGTGGTTTCCATCATCCCACCACTCTTCCTTCCTGGTGATGTGATTTCTTTGTTGAGGCGTGCACGATCCATCGATCCGACTGGTTTTCTATGTGTAGATGGGTGACGGTGGACTCTCGCCATCATTGTGCAATGTATGATTCTAGATGCTCCATGGTGACGTGGATGCAGCCAATTATCCTCTGATATCAGCGTTTGTTACTTTATTTATTCTATCTATATGTCGTCTACCTGTCTGTTACCCAGGAGAGGTTATTTAGGGGCTGGGTTCCCTCCTGAACGTTGTCTGTCGCAGAGGGCCAGTGTCGGTCGCAGAGGGCTATGGTCTGTCGGAGAGGGCCATGGTCTGTCGCAGAGGTCTATGGTCTGTTGCAGTGGCCCATCATCTGTCGCAGAGGGCCATGGTCTGTCACAGAGGGCCATGGTCTGTCGCAGAGGGCCATGGTCTGTCGGAGAGGGCCATGGTCTGTCGCAGAGGTCTATGGTCTGTTGCAGTGGCCCATCGTCTGTCGCAGAGGGCCATGGTCTGTCACAGAGGGCCCATTGTCTGTCGCAGAGGGCCATGGTCTGTCACAGAGGGCCATGGTCTGTCGCAGAGGGCCATGGTCTGTCGGAGAGGGCCATGGTCTGTCGCAGAGGTCTATGGTCTGTTGCAGTGGCCCATCGTCTGTCGCAGAGGGCCATGGTCTGTCACAGAGGGCCCATTGTCTGTCGCAGAGGGCCACGGTCTGTCGCAGAGGGCCAATGTGATGAGCAAGAACAATGTTACGGAGTAGTGGATTGCAATAAAACAGTATCCACTGTCACTGTGTTCTTCACCAGGTTACAGAGGGGTGATTGCGTCTGTGACTGTCCCGGGCATTGGAGACCGACGGCCATGAGATATCATTCTATATTGGGCCAATAATATGTCTTCCCTGTACATACGTCTCTGGTTTTCTGTCTGTCTTATAATTTGGGGGTAATTATTTGGAGTATAAGATTCGCCGTGCCTTGTAGGTGATTATAATGTCTATATCATGTATAACTGATATCCGGATATTTTTTGTTCATTTTACTTCTTTAGTAAAATTTTGATATTTCCTCTATTATTCATTGTTTGTTGACTATTGCTGAATACACAGATTTAATATTGTCTTTATATCAGAGATATCAAACTCAACCACATAGAGGCCAAAAATCAAAGCTTGGAGAAAGTCGCAGCCGACCCTGATATTTATTACATGTCTACAATTGACGTTGTCTTTCCTTATCAAATAGAACAATGAACTTTTACAGATGGAAACTGTGGTGAAATATGTGTATATATATATCTATATGTGTGTAGTGACATATGTCTAGGGTTAACTGTGTGACTAGCGATAATGTAACATCTGTCCTGAAGGCAAGTCGCACCTAGGTGTTAATAGGTACTTCCTTGGGACTAGTAGAAATTGTGTCTCCATATCTCACCAGGAGGTCTAGCCACGGATCCCTTCTCCGTGGTGTCACCTATTCGTCACATGCCTGCTCTCACACGTGACTTGGGGTTGTGCCTGCAAGGGTTAATCTATCTCCCCACTCTCAGTCCAGCATTCAACCTCTGTCCTATGCTGTAATGGGAGCATAAATCACACACCGACCCAGGCCAAACACCCGCTCTTACATGGTGCCACCACTCATCGAATACACGGGTGATGAGTCCCGGAACTAACAATACTAATAAAAATATGTCTATCACACATAAGGCTCACACACCTTAGGCTATGGATTCTTTTAGAACATTCAAGGTTCAACTTGTTAAAGTTTTATACTTTAATAACAAAAGGGTCAGTGCTTACAATAAGAAAAGGTATAAAAATATGATAATAAAAAGACATGCAACTTATGCAAAACAGTATCAAAATAAACAGGAGAAAACTTACAGAAATGATCTAACTGGTAGTTGCTTTCTGCTCCCTGAGGCTAGGAAGAATGTAGATTGGATCACACCAGCTTCTCAGGCTGCCCCCATCATGTGAGCACAATTCTCTGTCTGCAGCCTAAATTTATAACTTTGGTCTGAGGTCAGGTTTCTAGACTGACCTCCCAGGTTAATATCATAATTGTGGTCTGTTTGATTGGGCACGGCCGCTCTACTAATGAATATATATTATTTTCCTCTGGAGACACTTGTGAGATGGTTCCCAGGAATAGCTAACCCTCAGGCCGCAATTAGCATCTCCCCTCCAAGCTCTAGGGGGTGTCAAATGTTAGCTTTCTTCTTGGCCCTAGCTAGACCTCCTGGTGAGATATGGAGACGCAATTTCTACTAGTCCCAAGGAAGTACCTATTAACACCTAGGTGCAACTTGCCTTCAGGACAGATGTTACATTATCACTAGTCACACATATAATCCTAGAAATATGTCACTACACACATATAGATATATATATATATATACACATATTTCACCACAGAAGCAAACTTAAAGGGGTCGTCCCATGAGTAAAGTACATTTTAATTGATAGATCTTAACATGAAATATTGGAATATGTTCTGTAAGAGCAGTAACAAGCAGAAGGCCGAATATAAATAAGTAAGAACAAAGGATAAAAAACCCGGAACAATACAGATAATAAAGAGTGATGCCAACAAGGAGCAGCTCTCCTCCTGGTGGGAGTCCAGAGGTTAAACAATTACACTTTACCGTATTACCAGCATTACGCTGCAGAACCCCCAACTTATGAGCAATTGGGAAAAAGACGCCACTGACAGCTCCGTGAGAATAATGCAACTTCTCCTTAGCCGCTGTCACGCCGCAGCGCTGCAGGTAAATGCAAACTCCACTAGATGGCAGCAGAGCAGAGAGAGGGCAGAAATCCTGCTCAGAGCAGACCAACTACCATCGGGGGGCAGCAGATTAGTCAAACAAGCCAGATCAATACCAGAGAGTAGCGTAGTACCAAGGGGAATACCAAACAGAGTCAGAGGAGCGCCAAAAGGTCAGTACCGGTCTGAAGCATAAGTACCAGGAAGAAGAAACAGATTCGGGTCAGGGCCAAAGCAGAGTCGAGTACCGGAGAATCCAAACACAGAGTGAAACAGTGTCTGGGCGGGAAGAGAGGAATGAACAGACACGGGCAAAGACAGGAAATATAACTGACACTGCCTGCAGGATGCAGCACAGAGAAATAGCAGATCTGACACCGCAACGAGGTAGAGAATGTTAACCCCTGACATTACCAGACCGGGGAAAGGAGAAACAAGACCCAAAACCTGGTCTGGATCATGACAGCAGCGAGAAAGCCATTTTTGACACCTTAAATGAAAACTAAAGGAACAAATTGAGATAACTAAGAAATTTAAGACTGAAAGAGACTTCAAAAAACCCAATCACAGAACAGCATTGAAAAATGTCAATATCCTCTAAAGGAAAGGAAACCTTGGCAATATCGTAGGGACCGCCAAGACTTTAAGGACAAAAATACTTACCAGTTCTTAGGAGATCGTCCAGAACGGGGAAGAGAAACTGATCAGTCATCAACTGAAATCAAACAATCTGACCCTGGCACCGGACATAAGACCTCTAGAGGGTGACGGAGAGGTAGGAACAAGGGTGTCATTAGAGGGGAACGATACATCGTCACCTAGGTCAGGTGTTCTAGATCCAGCATACCTCCTACAGAATCGCAACCCCTTCAACAATGAGGGGCGGACATACTACCGGTGCAGCCAGTGCAGCTGCCCCGAGGCCCGAAGGTGGAGGGGGTCCCTGCAGGCAGCGGCGTACTGCCCATAGCAGGAGAGTATGCAGCCACTATGGGGCCACTGAGTCAACGTCACAGGTGGGAATGAGAGGGGCCCAGTGTCACACACCATTGGGCCCAGGGCCGGACTGGGACTGAAAATCAGCCCTGGCACACAAACCAAAGCAGCCCACATGCAAATCATTTTTTGGCTGTAGGGACCACCAGACTGTATGTGGAGGATATTACTTTGGGTGCCATTATACTGTGTTGGGGGACAGTAGGACAGTAGGGGCCATCATACAGTGTTGGGGTCACTGGAGATCTTTGTGTGTATGGGTGGGGACTGTGGAGTCATCACTGTGGGTGGGCACTGAGCGGGAAGAGTGGAGGAGTTCACCGTGAGGGCATGCTGTGCTGTAGGTACACTGAAGGAAATAAGTATTTGATCCATTGCTGATTTTGTACGTTTGCCCACTGACAATACTTATTTCTCACTGCAAAATGCCAATAAATGTATATAATTTATACAATGTGATTTTCTGGATTTTAGTTTTGATATTCTGTCTCTCAATGTTAAAATTAACCTTAAAAATTATAGACTGTTCATGTCTTTGTCAGTGAGAAACGTTCACAATCAGCAAGGGATCAAATACTTATTTCCCCCAGTGTGTTATTCCTTATGGTGGCCATTAATGGATTATTGTGGTGGGTGGGAACACCGAGGGGGTGCGATAGGGGAAAATGACTTTGTAAGTGCTACATGTCCCTCTCCCGGCCTGTAAGTCCTGGGGGATACAGCCGTCTGTGACTGCTCCTGTGTGCTAGGACCCCACTGACATTTTTCACTTTTGTAAGGGGAAGCCCCCATTAGGATGCATGCTGTGAGCCCCAAGACTTCTGTGGATGCCCCCGGTGGCAGGAGGACCTAAGCCCATCATCCCACCTTATTAAAGTAACTTATTAGTAAAAATGTTTAGTCACCAGGAATGTTCAGTCCCCGGTGCTGAACGCGAGCGGAGTGGAATGGTCGCCTTCCGCTTTACTAGGAGCGCGAGCGGCTGACACGTGACTGGATCTATGCTTTGTACCCAACAGATTATCCTCTGTTTCTCTTAAAAGGGTTGTCGGGTCTCGGTCTAAATCCACGCTATGTGTCACTAGTAAGTATACTGCACGTACGAATGTGGCCGGGTGTACGCATATTATTATTATTATTATTTATTTATATAGCACCATTGATTCCATGGTGCTGTACATGAGAAGGGGTTACATACAAGTTACAAATATCACATACAGTAAACAAACTAACAATGACGGACTGATACAGAGGGGCGAGGACCCTGCCCTTGCAGGCTTACATTCTACAGGATTATGGGGAAGGAGACAGTAGGTTGAGGGTTGCAGGAGCTCCGGTGGTGGTGAGGCGGTAGCTCCGGTGTTGGTGAGGCGGTAGCTCCGGTGTTGGTGAGGCGGTAGCTCCGGTGCTGGTGAGGCGGTAGCTCCGGTGCTGGTGAGGCGGTAGCTCCGGTGTTGGTGAGGCGGTAGCTCCGGTGCTGGTGAGGCGGTAGCTCCGGTGTTGGTGAGGCGGTTGCTTCGTTGGCATATCGCCTACTCGCGGTCACGTGACCGACTGACCGCCATCCACAGCTCTAACATTGCACTGTTAGTATTCAGCAATGGATTTGCGCTGGGAGGAACATTCCTCTAATGTTATAACCACATGAAGAGTAAGTGACAGTGGTGGTCCGGTCATCAATGTGGGGTCCTACACGTGGCCCCCCACCAATCACCAGCTGACAGGGGGTAACGCGGAACGGAGCGGCGTTTATTCCTGCCCCCAGCAGGCACCATAACACATAACCTGTGACTGCTGGGAGCGCCGGCCCCCACAAATCTCAGAACCATTACTTGTTCTGTGGAGGGTCCTCAGTATTCACAGACTGGACAACACCTGGAGCCCCTTAGTGACAGAGACAATGTTGTCCTTAATGACCAATTTTTATCATTCTGACCACTGTCCTTAATGAGGTTACAGCTCTGGAGCTTCTCTGGATCCCTCTGATTCTGACGTTGTTTTCTCAGGACATATTGTACTTCATGTTAGTGGTAATGCAGCACCCCAGAGTCCTGGTCGTTGCAGTAATGTTATTCTTCCACCAGGGGGAGTGATGTTACGTCTGAAGGCAATGAAGGAGATCTTCTGTCCAGGCATCACAACCACGAAACACACTTCACACTCCAGTCCGCCAGGGGGGCTAAGCTTCTATCTATTAGGGCACTCCTCACACTTAGGTAAAACTGGTGGGTTGGTTAGGAAGTTAGACAGAAGCTGACTGGAGGGAGTGGGAGTCAGTGAGTCCCGACCGAGTTTGGCAGAGGCTGGTTGGAGTGGGTTCCAGCCAGCTCCAGACTGTGGCCTGCGGAAGGCGAGGGTACACGGAGCTGCGCCTGCATCCCATGCGTCAGCATCCCAAGAAAGAGACATTGAAAGGAATTGCGTTGCAGTGAGTGAGCAACGAAGTCATAGCAAAAGGAGAGGAACATCAGCGGGAGACCAGCTAGAAGCAGGCTGCCTCCTTCTGAAGCGCAGGACCGGTAGCCAGAACACCGAGGGAGTAAGGATCTCTATGCTTTACTTCAAAGACTGGCAGGACAGTTGATTCCACATTGGCTGCCCGACCATATACCCAGGAGGCAGGGTGGCAACTTGTGGGGGCCGTGGCATCTCTAGGGTCCCTATAAATAGCCTCAGGCCACCAGTCATACGGGTTTGTCCTATCCCTCAGGGGGACAGAGAGAAGAGACTTAACACCGACAATAGTTGTGAGGACCTCACCGAGTTGCTCAGCAGGGAGGTACTACAACACCCAGGCGCTAGAGGGAGGCTATTGAATTCCACCTGGATAAGGGGACTCTGGATTTGCCTTCAGACCGGCCGGACTCTGCCTACCCTGTGATCTGGTGCCCTGGACTGTGGATGCTGAACCTTCAGTAAAGGTAAAGAGACTGCAACCTTGTGTCCTCATTACTCACTGCGCCTCACACCATCCACCATCTACACTCTGGGAAGCCCTGGGGACACACTTCACCTGTGGGAAGGTATACCATCTAGCTGCCATAACATCACCCCAGCGGACCCCTAAGCAGCATCGGTCATCCTGACCGAATACCACAGGTGGCGTCACGAACATTATCTTATAAACTTTTGTCCTTTTATTGGACGCCCCTCAAAGGGCCACGGACCGGGTCTAGCCACCGTGACATCCCCACTGAGAACCGACGCCCCCTGAGGAAGGTTTCTTAACCGAAACGCGCGTCGGGGTCAGCGGTGGACGGCGTGGTGACGGGCGTATATATTTCGGTATGTTTTTATTATAGCTTTCATACTATAATGTTCTATGCCTCTCATAAAACTGTCACCAGGATAGCCGACCATGGTTTTATATCGGGCTACGCCGTGATATTCTTACTTTATTTGTCATTGCTTACTCATACATTTTATGTATGCCGTCCACGGCTTTCATTGGGCTCTTGTTGTGCCGCATTTTTTGCATGTTTCCCCATGCTTTCCCTGTACCTGTCAATTAATTTTATGATAATAAAGCATTGTTTGATATTTTGGATATAGAAACTGTTGTTGGTGCTTTTGTTTTTTTCTTAGTGAGTGTCACAGTTTGTCCTGCTACGGTCCATATGAATGGTGGGGATTATTTTTCGGCTCTAGTGTTGGGCCTTGTACTTTGTCACTTATTCCCCGAACATATAGGATGTCATTTGTTGTGTATTTATTATTGAGAACTGAAGGGGCCCGGCTCCGAGTACCCCATTGCCCTGACGTGGGGGCGCTCCAGTAACATTTCTTCGATATGACTTGTGTTTATTTATGAAAAAAATGGAAATTTGCCAAAAATTTAGAAAATTTTGCAATTTTCAAACTTTTCGTTACACAAAATACTTAATAAGTAACATTTCCCACATATTTACTTTACATCAGCACAATTTTGGAAACATAATTTTTTTAGTTAGGACGTTATAAGGGTTAAAAGTTGACCAGCAATTTCTCATTTTTCCAGCAAAATTTACAAAACCATTTTTTTAGGGAGCACCTCACATTTGAAGTCACTTTGAGGGGCCTATAGGACAGAAAATGCCCAAAAGTATCACCATTCTAAAAACTGCACCCCTCAGGTGTTTCACGAGAACTAAAGCAATGTGGAAGGGAAAAATGAACATTTTACTTTTTTCACAAAAAATTTACTTTGGAATTTTTTATTTTCACAAGGGTATTAGGAGATAATGGACCCCAATATGTGTTGTGTAATTTGTCCTGAGTACGCTGATACCCCATATGTGGGGGTAAACCACTGTTTGGGCGCACGGCAGGGCTCAGAAGGGAAGGAGCGCCGTTTAACTTTTTGAATGCCAAATTGGCTGGAATCAATGGTGGCGCCATGTCACGTTTTGGAGACCCCCGATGTACCTAAACAGTGGAAACCCCCCATTCTAACTCCAACTCTAACCCCCAACACACTGTAACTCTAACCTCAACCCTAACCCCAACACAGCCCTAATCCCAATCCTAAACCTAACCCTAGCCCAACCCTAACCCTACACTAAGCCTAACTTTAGCCCAACCCCAGCCTTAATGGAAAAATGGAAATAAATACATTTTTTTGAATTTTGCTTTACTATTTTGACCTAGCTAAGGGGGTGATAAACGTGGGTTTGATTTCCAATTTTTTTTTATTTTGATCACTGTGATAGGGTCTAACCCTAATGAACCAATAGAAGAAATCTGCTATTGTTGCCGGTTGGCGGCCGGCAGATCTTGGCGGGTGCAGTGCGCATGCACCCATTGTTTTCCTGGAATAAGCCACTGAGGGCTGGGGGACATTGCAGGCACCGGCTTAGCTCGGTGGACCCCATTTCTCTCTCCTCCGATGTGCTAGATCGTATCAGAGGAGAGAGAGATAAATGGGAAATCAGACTTTTATTTTTTGGTCGCTGTTATTTTGTTAATAATGGTGATTACAACACTGGGGATGGTAAAACCTACCCGAATCTGGGGTCTCAGCTACCCCCTGTAGATGAGACCCTGAAGAATTTCCAACACTGGGGGGGCGCTATAGCCTTATTTCTCAGCGCCAATTAAAAAGCAGTGCTGAGACATAATAATCTTTATTTTTATAAAGCACTAACATATTCCGCAGCGCTTTACACACATTATCGTCGCTGTCCCCGATGGGGCTCACAATCTACATTCCCTAGCAGTATGTCTTTGTAAATGTGGGAAGAAACTGGAGAACCCGGAGGAAACCCACGCAAACACGGAGAGAACATTCAAACTCCTTGCAGATGTCGTCCTTCGAGGGATATGAACCCAGGACTCCAGTGCTGCAAAGATACAATGCTAACCACTGAGCCACTTTGCTGCCCATAAGTACTCTTAACCGTTAAAAGGCGTATTGGCAGTCATTAAGGGGTTAACGCCTGAGACTAACGTGAATTTATAGCACGATTGCTTTATCCTAATAGGTTAAATAAAATGTCAGCTTGCAATTAAATAAAAAGAAGCAGATCATCGGTTATCACTGACACAAGGGGTAGTCAGGGGCTTATTTCAGAATGTCACTGTACAGATAACAAGAAAAGTAACACAGGAGTAACCCGTCCACAGTTAGTGTTGTACAGGAGTAAAGCAGAGGCTGAGTGCAGAGCTTCAGTATAGAGCCCACGTCATGCAGCTGTAATAGAAGGGTCTTCAGTATCAGCAGATAAACAATATTTACTGCATTAGAGTCAATGCATTTTCCCAATAATCTCTGTAGGAATCCTGTGTTTTCAATAATTCTACTTGCTGTCACACAATAGAAACCAGAACCGATCACTGCAGGGAATAAACATCTGTCCTGGTGCTGTAATGGGACACAGAGGTGCACAGCTTGTTACAGGACAGTCCGCAGCCCGTGCTGGACAAGGGAATCACAAAATATTATCATTTACACTTGTTTCTGGGCTGGGAACACTCAACCAGACTGAAATAAAAACCGCCGAGGACAGGAAGTCCGCGAGGACAGGAAACCACCGAGGACAGGAAGCCACCAAGAACAAGAAGTCGCCGAAGACAGGAAACCGTCGAAGACCGGAAACCAACGAGGACAGGAAGTCCGCGAGGACAGGAAACCACCGAGGACAGGAAGCCACCAAGAACAAGAAGTCGCCGAAGACAGGAAACCGTCGAAGACCGGAAACCAACGAGGACAGGAAGTTGGCAAGGACAGGAAACCGCCGAGGACAGGAAACCGCCGAGGACAGGAATCCGCCGAGGGCAGGAAGCCGCCAAGGACAGGAAGCCGCCAAGAACAAGAAGTCGCCGAGGACAGGAAACCGCCAAAGACAGGAAACCGCCGAGGACAGGAAGTCAGCAAAGATAGGAAACTCCCAAGGACAGGAAACCGCCAAGAACAAGAAGTCACCAAGGACAGGAAGCTGCCGAAGACAGGTAGCCACCGAGGACAGGAAGTCGCTGAGCACAAAAAGCCGTCAATGACAGGAAACCGCCAAAAACAGGAAGCAGCCGAGAACACGCCACAGCCGAGGACAGGGAGCCGCCGAGGACAGGAAACCATCGAGAACTGGCTGCAGCTGAGAACAGGCCGCAGCCGAGGACAGGAAGCAGCCGAGAACAGGAAGCAGCCGATGACACGCGGGTAAGGGTACGTTCAGACTAGCGTTGTGCTAGTGTGCGTCGGCGCCGCGTCGGGCGACGCAGCGGCGACGCACGCGTCATGCGCCCCTATGTTTAACATGGGGGACGCATGCGTTTTTGCTTGTTGCGTTTTGCGACAAATGCGTCTTTTTTGCCGCAAGCGTTGGACCAAGAAAACGCAACAAGTTGCATTTTTCTTGCGTCCGATTTTCGGCAAAAAACGACGCACGTGTCGCAAAACGCAGCATTTTTGCGTGCGTTTTGCCGCGTTTTTCGGTGCGTTGCGTCGCCGACATAGCGGCGCACAACGCTAGTCTGAACGTAGACTAAGAGCTCCCTGTCCCTGATACGTCCTCCTGCTGCAGCCACCGATACAGGGAGGGAGAGCAGAGTGCGCTTCACCCACAAAGAACGTCCTGACGTGTCAACATCACGTCATATGTACACTCACCACTAACCTCCATGGCCTGTATATATGTTCACCACTAACCTCCATGGTCTGTACGCACGCTCACCACTAAAATCCATGACCTGTATGTACAGTTAGGTCCATATATATTTGGACAGAGACAACATTTTTCTAATTTTGGTTATAGACATTACCACAATGAATTTTAAACAAAACAATTCAGATGCAGTTGAAGTTCAGACTTTTAGCTTTCATTTGAGGGGATCCACATTAAAATTGGATGAAGGGTTTAGGAGTTTCAGCTCCGTAACATGTGCCACCCTGTTTTTAAAGGGACCAAAAGTAATTGGACAATTGACTCCAGGGCTATTTCATGGACAGGTGTGGGCAATCCCTTCGTGATGTCATTCTCAATTAAGCAGATAAAAGGCCTGGAGTTGATTTGAGGTGTGGTGCGTCATTTGGAAGGTTTTGCTGTGAAGTAAACATGCGGTAAAGGAGCTCTCCATGCAGGTGAAACAAGCCATCCTTAAGCTGCGAAAACAGAAAAAACCCATCCGAGAAATTACTACAATATTAGGAGTGGCAAAATCTACAGTTTGGTCCATCCTGAGAAAGAAAGAAAGCACTGGTGAACTCATCAATGCAAAAAGACCTGGGCGCCCATGGAAGACAACAGTGGTGGATGATCGCAGAATAATCTCCATGGTGAAGAGAAACCCCTTCACAACAGCCGACCAAGTGACCAACACCCTCCAGGAGGTCGGCGCATCAATATCCAAATCTACCATAAAGAGAAGACTGCATGAAAGTAACTACAGAGGGTTCACTGCACGGTGCAGCCACTCATAAGCATCAAGAATAGAAAGGCTAAAAAACATCTAAAAAAGCCGCACAGTTCTGGAAGAACATTCTATGGACCGATGAAACCAAGATCAACCTCCACCAGAATGATGGAAAGAGAAAAGTATGGTGAAGGCGCGGTCCAGCTCATGGTCCAAAGCACCACATCATCTGTAAGACACGGCGGAGGCAGTGTGATGGCGCGGGCATGCATAAACCCGGCGGAGGCAGTGTGATGGCGCGGGCATGCATAAACCCGGCGGAGGCAGTGTGATGGCGCGGGCATGCATGGCTGCCAGTGGCACTGGGTCACTAGTGTTTATTGATGATGTGACACAGGACAGAAGCAGCCGAATGAATTCTGAGGTCTTCAGAGCCGCCATATTGTGTGCTCAGATCCAGCCAAATGCAGCCAAACTGATTGGTCGTCGTTTCATACTACAGATGGACAATGACCCAAAACATAAAGCCAAAGCAACCCAGGAGTTTATTAAAGCAAAGAAGTGGAATATTCTTGAATGGCCAAGTCAGTCACCTGATCTCAACCCAATTGAGCATGCATTTCATTTGTTAAAGACTAAACTTCAGACTGAAAGGCCACAAACAAACAGCAACTGAAAACCACCGCAGTGAAGGCCTGGCCGAGCATCAAAAAGGAGGAAACACAGCATCTGGTGATGTCCATGAGTTCAAGACTTCAGGCAGTCATTGCCTACAAAGGGTTTTCAACCCAAGTACTAAAAATGAACATTTAATTTAAAATTATTGACTCTGTCCAATTACTTTTGGTCCCTTTAAAAACAGGGTGGCACATGTTAAGGAGCTGAAACTCCTAAACCCTTCATCCAATTTTAATGTGGATACCCTCAAATGAAAGCTGAAAGTCTGTTGTACTTCAACTGCATCTGAATTGTTTTGTTTAAAATGCATTGTGGTAATGTCTATAACCAAAATTAGAAAAATGTTGTCTCTGTCCAAATATATATGGACCTAATTGTATGCTCACCACTAACCTCCATGGTCTGTACGCACGCTCACCACTAACCTCCATGGCCTGTATGCACACTCACCACTAACCTCCATGGCCTGTATGCATGCTCACCACTAACCTCCATGGCCTGTATGCACACTCACCACACAACCTCTATGACCTGTATGCACGCTCAACACACAACCTCCATGGCCTGTATGCACACTCACCACTAACCTCCATGGCCTGTATGCACACTCACCACTAACCTCCATGGCCTGTATGCACACTCACCACTAACCTCCATGGCCTGTATGCACACTCACCACTAACCTCCATGGCCTGTATGCACACTCAACACACAACCTCCATGGCCTGTATATACTCTCACCACACAACCTCCATTGCCTGTATGCACGCTCACCACACAACCTCCATGGCCTGTATATACTCTCACCACACAACCTCCATTGCCTGTATGCACGCTCACCACACAACCTCCATGGCCTGTATATACTCTCACCACACAACCTCCATGGCCTGTATATACTCTCACCACACAACCTCCATGGCCTGTATATACTCTCACCACACAACCTCCATGGCCTGTATGCACACTCACCACACAACCTCCATGGCCTGTATGCACACTCACCACTAACCTCCATGGCCTGTATGCACACTCAACACACAACCTCCATGGCCTGTATATACTCTCACCACACAACCTCCATTGCCTGTATGCACGCTCACCACACAACCTCCATGGCCTGTATATACTCTCACCACACAACCTCCATGGCCTGTATATACTCTCACCACACAACCTCCATGGCCTGTATATACTCTCACCACACAACCTCCATGGCCTGTATGCACACTCAACACACAACCTCCATGGCCTGTATATACTCTCACCACACAACCTCCATTGCCTGTATGCACACTCACCACACAACCTCCATGGCCTGTATATACTCTCACCACACAACCTCCATGGCCTGTATATACTCTCACCACACAACCTCCATGGCCTGTATATACTCTCACCACTAACCTCCATGGCCTGTATGCATGCTCACCACTAACCTCCATGGCCTGTATGCACACTCACCACACAACCTCTATGACCTGTATGCACGCTCACCACTAACCTCCATGGCCTGTATGCACACTCACCACACAACCTCCATGGCCTGTATGCACACTCACCACTAACCTCCATGGCCTGTATGCACACTCACCACACAACCTCCATGGCCTGTATGCACACTCACCACACAACCTCCATGGCCTGTATGCACACTCACCACTAACCTCCATGGCCTGTATGCACACTCACCACTAACCTCCATGGCCTGTATGCACACTCACCACTAACCTCCATGGCCTGTATGCACACTCAACACACAACCTCCATGGCCTGTATATACTCTCACCACACAACCTCCATTGCCTGTATGCACGCTCACCACACAACCTCCATGGCCTGTATATACTCTCACCACACAACCTCCATTGCCTGTATGCACGCTCACCACACAACCTCCATGGCCTGTATATACTCTCACCACACAACCTCCATGGCCTGTATATACTCTCACCACACAACCTCCATGGCCTGTATGCACACTCACCACACAACCTCCATGGCCTGTATGCACACTCACCACACAACCTCCATGGCCTGTATGCACACTCACCACTAACCTCCATGGCCTGTATGCACACTCAACACACAACCTCCATGGCCTGTATATACTCTCACCACACAACCTCCATTGCCTGTATGCACGCTCACCACACAACCTCCATGGCCTGTATGCACGCTCACTACGCAACCTCCATTGCCTGTATGCACACTCACCACACATCCTCCATGGCCTGTATGCACACTCACCACACAACCTCCATGGCCTGTATACTCATTCACCACACAACCTCCATTGCCTGTATGCACACTCACCACACATCCTCCATGGCCTGTATGCACACTCACCACACAACCTCCATGTCCTGTATGCACACTCACCACACAACCTCCATTGCCTGTATGCACACTCACCACACAACCTCCATGGCCTGTATGCACACTCACCACACAACCTCCATGACCTGTATGCACACTCACCACACAACCTCCATGGCCTGTATGCACACTCACCACACAACCTCCATGGCCTGTATACACACTCACCACTAACCTCCATGGCCTGTATGCACACTCACCACTAACCTCCATGGCCTGTATGCACACTCACCACACAACCTCCATGGCCTGTATGCACACTCACCACTAACCTCCATGGCCTGTATGCACACTCACCACTAACCTCCATGGCCTGTATGCACACTCACCACTAACCTCCATGGCCTGTATGCACACTCACCACACAACCTCCATGGCCTGTATGCACACTCACCACACAACCTCCATGGCCTGTATGCACACTCACCACACAACCTCCATTGCCTGTATGCACACTCACCACTAACCTCCATATCCTGTATGCACACTCACCACTAACCTCCATGGCCTGTATGCACACTCACCACACAACCTCCATTGCCTGTATGCACACTCACCACTAACCTCCATATCCTGTATGCACACTCACCACTAACCTCCATGGCCTGTATGCACACTCACCACACAACCTCCATGGCCTGTATGCACACTCACCACTAACCTCCATGGCCTGTATGCACACTCACCACACAACCTCCATGGCCTGTATGCACACTCACCACTAACCTCCATGGCCTGTATGCACACTCACCACACAACCTCCATGGCCTGTATGCACACTCACCACTAACCTCCATGGCCTGTATGCACACTCACCACTAACCTCCATGGCCTGTATGCACACTCACCACTAACCTCCATATCCTGTATGTACTCTCACCACACAACCTCCATGGCCTGTATGCACACTCACCACTAACCTCCATGGCCTGTATGCACACTCACCACACAACCTCCATTGCCTGTATGCACACTCACCACTAACCTCCATGGCCTGTATGCACACTCACCACACAACCTCCATGGCCTGCATGTACACTCACCTCCATGGTCTGTATGCACACTCACCACACAACCTCCATCGCCTGTATGCACACTCACCACACAACCTCCATGGCCTGTATGCACACTCACCACTAACCTCCATGGCCTGTATGCACACTCACCACACAACCTCCATTGCCTGTATGCACACTCACCACTAACCTCCATGGCCTGTATGCACACTCACCACACAACCTCCATGGCCTGCATGTACACTCACCTCCATGGTCTGTATGCACACTCACCACACATCCTCCATGTCCTGTATGCACACTCACCACTAACCTCCATGTCCTGTATGTACTCTCACCACACAACCTCCATGGCCTGTATGTACTCTCACCACACATCCTCCACGTCCTGTATGTACTCTCACCACACAACCTCCATGGCCTGTATGTACTCTCACCACACATCCTCCACGTCCTGCATGCACACTCACCACACAACCTCCATGGCCTGTATGCACACTCACCACTAACCTCCATGGCCTGTATGTACTCTCACCACACAACCTCCATGGCCTGTATGTACTCTCACCACACATCCTCCACGTCCTGCATGCACACTCACCACACAACCTCCATGGCCTGTATGCACACTCACCACTAACCTCCATGGCCTGTATGTACTCTCACCACACAACCTCCATGACCTGTATGCACACTCACCACTAACCTCCATGGCCTGTATGCACACTCACCACACAACCTCCATGGCCTGTATGCACACTCACCACTAACCTCCATGGCCTGTATGTACACTCACCACACAACCTCCATGGCCTGTATGCACGCTCACCACACAACCTCCATGACCTGTATACACGCTCACCACACAACCTCCATGGCCTGTATGCACACTCACCACACAACCTTCATGGCCTGTATGCACACTCACCACTAACCTCCATGGCCTGTATGTACACTCACCACACAACCTCCATGGCCTGTATGCACTCTCACCACACAACCTCCATGGCCTGTATGCACACTCACCACACAACCTCCATGGCCTGTATGCACACTCACCACACAACCTCCATGGCCTGTATGTACACTCACCACACAACCTCCATGGCCTGTATGCACACTCACCACTAACCTCCATGGCCTGTATGCACTCTCACCACACAACCTTCATGGCCTGTATATACTCTCACCACACAACCTCCATGTCCTGTATGCACACTCACCACACAACCTTCATGGCCTGTATATACACTCACCACACAACCTCCATGGCCTGTATGCACACTCACCACACAACCTCCATGGCCTGCATGTACACTCACCTCCATGGCCTGTATGCACACTCACCACACATCCTCCAAGGCCTGTATGTACTCTCACCACACAACCTCCATGGCCTGTATGCACACTCACCACACAACCTCCATGGCCTGTATGCACACTCACCACACAACCTCCATGTCCTGTATGTACTCTCACCACACAACCTCCATGGCCTGTATGCTCATTCACCACACAACCTCCATGGCCTGTATGCACACACACATTACACACCGTCCATCGCCTGTATACACACACACCACACACCGTCCATGGCCTGTATGCACACACAATACACACCGTCCATGGCCTGTATGTACACACCCCGCACACCGTCCATGGCCTGTATGCACGCTCACCATGCAAGACTCCATTGCTGTACAAGAAGCATGTTCAAGCACGTCTACAGTTTGCTCAGAACATTTGGACAATCCTGTGAGATACTAGGAGAATATAGTCTGGTCAGGTGAGATCAACATTGAGCTCTTTGGATGCCATAATACACATCATGGTTGGAGGCCAAAATGCACTGCCCATCACCCCAAACACACCATACCAGCAGTGCAGTGTGGAGGTGGGCACATCATGGTGTGGGGCTGGTTCTCAGCATGCGGCACTGGAAACTTCATGTGATTGAAGGAAGGATGAATGGACAAATGTACTTAGATTAAAATCTGCTGCCATCTACCAGGATGATGAAGGTGAAACGAGGGAGGACATTTCAGAAAGACAACGATCCCAAACACACGGCCAAGGAAACTCTCAACTGGTGTCAGAAAAAGAAAATAAATCTGATAGAATGTCCGATCCGATCACCGGACCTGAGTCCAAGAGAAAATGTATGGAAGGAACTAAAGCTCAGAGATCATAGAAGCAGCCATGGGAGATTCAGAATGTGATGGGTGTGAAAGAATGGGCCAAAATCCCACCTGAGCAATGCCTGCGACTAGTTTCTCCAAACAGGAGGCGTCTGGAAGCTCCATCACCAACAAAGGCTTCATACCAAGTATTAATTACATGTCAGTAACGTGTTCAGTACTTTACCCTGCGTCATCTCTCATCATTACACATCATTTATGGACATCTCTGGTGGTTTCTGCCCTGTGTGGACTGGATGTTACCGACATCTGGGGAGAATTTCGTGTCAATAGCAGCTTTACCAATAGATTTACCGAGAAAATTGGTGTTGGGTCCCTTGTGTCACCCGATGTGTGTATATTATTATTTTTATTATTATGCTATGTTGTTTCCAGAGTTCGGAGCCTTTTTATCTTATAAAAGGCTCATTTTCGTGTTCTGCTCCCCTGTAACTAGGGCCTCCGCTGCGCAGCTGATCTGTATATTACAATCTATCGCTTTGTGTCATTTTGCATTTTTCCTCTTTTTCTGCCGGTTCTGACGGACTGGACTCTTTGTAATGAATGATCTTCTGTGCCGTCTGTCCGGCTCTGACCGCGGCTCTCCGCTCCGGCCGCTGCACGATCTCACCACCTAAACCCATGCGGTAAAGGACGGAAGTTTACAGAAAACGGCCATTAATGTTAATGCTGGAAATGATTTATCACCGGCACAGCGAATAGTGAACCCTGCAGCCAGTGAGGTAGATGTGGAAGAAAAGGCGCGAGAGGCGATAAATATACGGAATATTTCGCATCTTTAGGGCACGTTCACACGGGGGGGTTCAGCGGTTTTCCATTAGCAGCCGAGTACAGGACACTTCTGAAGCCTCGTTCACATGGTGCTTTTTGTTGCATTTTTTATTTCTGCTTTACGTCAGTTCTTTCAGGGGTTTTGCAGCGTTTTTCACTTATTCAAATGAATGGAAAAATCCACACGATTAAAAATGACGCAAAAGCGCAAGGTGTGAACATCCCCTTCTCCTTATTAACCAAAATATTCTGGCCTAATAGAGGCACTTCCAATTTAACAAATCCTACAAACACAACGGAAGTAACGGCGTAGTAGAAGATTAAAATGTCATTTTATTACATATATACGTACAATACACAAATAAAAAGGGGAACAACACAAAAATAGCCGCAGAACCGCAGTGTATCGCTCCAAAGTGCCATAAAATACCTACATTGTATATAGTAAATGCTTCTTCAGCCCTCTCCAACAATCACAGTGATTAGTTCTAAGGCTGGGTATATCAATCAATAATAAATATTTTGTAGGATTTGTTTATCCCCTTCTCCTGGTTGTGTTCTTATTGGACCTAGCAGAGAACGGCCATGAAGACATGGAGGCGTCTGTAATCCCCTGGTTTCCCTAGAAGTATTACAGCCTGTATCCGTGGCGATCCTGAAGATTCCATCACCACATTCCATTGTGACATCACCGATTGTCGGCCATTGTGACATCACCGATTGTCGGCCATTGTGACCTCACCGCTCGCAGCCACTTCCGCCGTGCGCACAAGGTTCCGGCTGCCATTCTTGGCTTCATAGTGACTGAGCGCATTTGCGGTTTTTCGCTATGGCTGAATTTCTTTTGGACAACCTTCAGGTAGAAGCCTTATCGGAGATTCTCACCACCCATCGCCCCGACATTGAGCTTCTACCACCCGATGGCGTCCTCGGCTTCACTCGCCGGCTGGTGGTGGAGCTAGTGAGGGACTGCCTGACCAAACACCACCGAGGTCATCTGACCCCCGAATATCTGACGGATTTACTCCAGAACATCAGGACGTTACTACAGCAGGTACATGGCGGACGCTCCGCACAAACCTTCTCCACAGGGGCGGAACTACAAAGTAATGGGCCCCGGTGCAAACTTTCAAATAGCCCCTTCCCCCCCGCGCGCCAAAATATTTTCCACCCAAATTCACATTTTCCCTATTCATTTCGCACACTATAGCTTTGTGGCAATGTTGTATAGTGTGACCTCAGTGGCCTCTGCGGTGCCCCATCCTGGTCTATATCTGTCCCCCGTACTGCCGGTGTTATATAATGTACAGTATAAAAGAAAATAATCCATTATACTCATCAAGGGCTGACATAGAAGCCATGGGGATCCATATAAGAAGTATAATGCCCCCCCATAGTCCTCCATATAATATAATGCCCCCCATAGTCCTCCATATAATATAATGCCCCCCATAGTCCTCCATATAATATAATGCCCCCCATAGTCCTCCATATAATATAATGCCCCGCATAGTCCTCCATATAATATAATGCCCCCCATAGTCCTCCATATAATATAATGCCCCCCATAGTCCTCCATATAATATAATGCCACCCATAGTCCTCCATATAATATAATGCCCCCCATAGTCCTCCATATATTATGTGTGTGTGTAGCTCATTCACTATCCCCATCTATCCCCCACCCCCTTGTGCACTACCGCTATACCAATGTCTATGGGACTGAAGGAGGTAACCAATCAGTCTTCTCCATAGGTCTGTATAGTATAATACACTCCCCATAGGCCTGTATAGTATAATACACTCCCCATAGGCCTGTATAGTATAATACACTCCCCATAGGTCTGTATAGTATAATACACTCCCCATAGGTCTGTATAGTATAATACACTCCCCATAGGTCTGTATAGTATAATACACTCCCCATAGGTCTGTATAGTATAATACACTCCCCATAGGCCTGTATAGTATAATACACTCCCCATAGGTCTGTATAGTATAATACACTCCCCATAGGTCTGTATAGTATAATACACTCCCCATAGGCCTGTATAGTATAATACACTCCCCATAGGTCTGTATAGTATAATACACTCCCCATAGGTCTGTATAGTATAATACACTCCCCATAGGTCTGTATAGTATAATACACTCCCCATAGGTCTGTATAGTATAATACACTCCCCATAGGTCTGTATAGTATAATACACTCCCCATAGGCCTGTATAGTATAATACACTCCCCATAGGTCTGTATAATATAATACACTCCCCATAGGCCTGTATAGTATAATGCACTCCCCATAGGCCTGTATAGTATAATACACTCCCCATAGACCTGTATAGTATAATACACTCCCCATAGGTCTGTATAGTATAATACACTCCCCATAGGCCTGTATAGTATAATACACTCCCCATAGGTCTGTATAATATAATACACTCCCCATAGGTCTGTATAATATAATACACTCCCCATAGGCCTGTATAGTATAATGCACTCCCCATAGGCCTGTATAGTATAATACACTCCCCATAGACCTGTATAGTATAATACACTCCACATAGGCCTGTATAGTATAATACACTCCCCATAGGTCTGTATAGTATAATACACTCCCCATAGGTCTGTATAGTATAATACACTCCCCATAGCCCTGTATAATATAATACACTCCCCATAGGTCTGTATAGTATAATACACTCCCCATAGGTCTGTATAGTATAATACACTCCCCATAGGCATGTATAGTATAATACACTCCCCATAGGTCTGTATAGTATAATACACTCCCCATAGGTCTGTATAGTATAATACACTCCCCATAGGTCTGTATAGTATAATACACTCCCCATAGGCCTGTATAGTATAATACACTCCCCATAGGTCTGTATAGTATAATACACCCCCATAGGCCTGTATAGTATAATACACTCCCCATAGGTCTGTATAGTATAATACACTCCCCATAGGCCTGTATAGTATAATACACTCCCCATAGGCCTGTATAGTATAATACACTCCCCATAGGTCTGTATAATATAATACACTCCCCATAGGTCTGTATAGTATAATGCACTCCCCATAGGTCTGTATAGTATAATACACTCCCCATAGGTCTGTATAGTATAATACACTCCCCATAGGTCTGTATAGTATAATACACTCCCCATAGGTCTGTATAGTATAATACACTCCCCATAGGTCTGTATAGTATAATACACTCCCCATAGGTCTGTATAGTATAATACACTCCCCATAGGCCTGTATAGTATAATACACTCCCCATAGGTCTGTATAGTATAATACACTCCCCATAGGTCTGTATAGTATAATACACTCCCCATAGGCCTGTATAGCATAATACACTCCCCATAGGTCTGTATAGTATAATACACTCCCCATAGGTCTGTATAGTATAATACACTCCCCATAGGTCTGTATAGTATAATACACTCCCCATAGGCCTGTATAGTATAATACACTCCCCATAGGTCTGTATAGTATAATACACTCCCCATAGGTCTGTATAGTATAATACACTCCCCATAGGTCTGTATAGTATAATACACTCCCCATAGGCCTGTATAGTATAATACACTCCCCATAGGTCTGTATAATATAATACACTCCCCATAGGTCTGTATAGTATAATACACTCCCCATAGGTCTGTATAATATAATACACTCCCCATAGGTCTGTATAGTATAATACACTCCCCATAGGTCTGTATAATATAATACACTCCCCATAGGTCTGTATAGTATAATACACTCCCCATAGGTCTGTATAGTATAATACACTCCCCATAGGCCTGTATAGTATAATGCACTCCCCATAGGCCTGTATAGTATAATACACTCCCCATAGACCTGTATAGTATAATACACTCCCCATAGCCCTGTATAATATAATACACTCCCCATAGGTCTGTATAGTATAATACACTCCCCATAGGCCTGTATAGTATAATGCACTCCCCATAGGCCTGTATAGTATAATACACTCCCCATAGGCCTGTATAGTATAATGCACTCCCCATAGGTCTGTATAGTATAATACACTCCCCATAGGTCTGTATAGTATAATGCACTCCCCATAGGTCTGTATAGTATAATACACTCCCCATAGGTCTGTATAGTATAATGCACTCCCCATAGGCCTGTATAGTATAATGCACTCCCCATAAGTCTGTATAGTATAATACACTCCCCATAGGTCTGTATAGTATAATACACTCCCCATAGGTCTGTATAGTATAATACACTCCCCATAGGCCTGTATAGTATAATACACTCCCCATAGGTCTGTATAGTATAATACACTCCCCATAGGTCTGTATAGTATAATACACTCCCCATAGGTCTGTATAGTATAATACACTCCCCATAGGCCTGTATAGTATAATACACTCCCCATAGGTCTGTATAGTATAATACACTCCCCATAGGCCTGTATAGTATAATACACTCCCCATAGGTCTGTATAGTATAATACACTCCCCATAGGCCTGTATAGTATAATACACTCCCCATAGGTCTGTATAGTATAATGCACTCCCCATAGGTCTGTATAGTATAATGCACTCCCCATAGGTCTGTATAGTATAATACACTCCCCATAGGTCTGTATAGTATAATACACTCCCCATAGGCCTGTATAGTATAATACACTCCCCATAGGTCTGTATAGTATAATACACTCCCCATAGGCCTGTATAGTATAATACACTCCCCATAGGTCTGTATAGTATAATACACTCCCCATAGGCCTGTATAGTATAATGCACTCCCCATAGGTCTGTATAGTATAATGCACTCCCCATAGGTCTGTATAGTATAATGCACTCCCCATAGGTCTGTATAGTATAATACACTCCCCATAGGTCTGTATAGTATAATACACTCCCCATAGTCCTGTATAGTATAATACACTCCCCATAGGTCTGTATAGTATAATACACTCCCCATAGGTCTGTATAGTATAATACACTCCCCATAGGTCTGTATAGTATAATACACTCCCCATAGGTCTGTATAGTATAATACACTCCCCATAGGCCTGTATAGTATAATACACTCCCCATAGGTCTGTATAGTATAATACACTCCCCATAGGCCTGTATAGTATAATACACTCCCCATAGGTCTGTATAGTATAATACACTCCCCATAGGTCTGTATAGTATAATACACTCCCCATAGGTCTGTATAGTATAATACACTCCCCATAGGTCTGTATAGTATAATACACTCCCCATAGGTCTGTATAGTATAATACACTCCCCATAGGCCTGTATAGTATAATACACTCCCCATAGGTCTGTATAGTATAATACACTCCCCATAGGCCTGTATAGTATAATACACTCCCCATAGGTCTGTATAGTATAATACACTCCCCATAGGTCTGTATAGTATAATACACTCCCCATAGGTCTGTATAGTATAATGCACTCCCCATAGGTCTGTATAGTATAATACACTCCCCATAGGTCTGTATAGTATAATACACTCCCCATAGTCCTGTATAGTATAATACACTCCCCATAGGTCTGTATAGTATAATACACTCCCCATAGGTCTGTATAGTATAATACACTCCCCATAGGTCTGTATAGTATAATACACTCCCCATAGGTCTGTATAGTATAATACACTCCCCATAGGCCTGTATAGTATAATACACTCCCCATAGGTCTGTATAGTATAATACACTCCCCATAGGTCTGTATAGTATAATACACTCCCCATAGGTCTGTATAGTATAATACACTCCCCATAGGTCTGTATAGTATAATGCACTCCCCATAGGTCTGTATAGTATAATACACTCCCCATAGGTCTGTATAGTATAATACACTCCCCATAGGTCTGTATAGTATAATGCACTCCCCATAGGTCTGTATAGTATAATACACTCCCCATAGGTCTGTATAGTATAATACACTCCCCATAGGCCTGTATAGTATAATACACTCCCCATAGGTCTGTATAGTATAATGCACTCCACATAGGCCTGTATAGTATAATACACTCCCCATAGGTCTGTATAGTATAATACACTCCCCATAGGCCTGTATAGTATAATACACTCCCCATAGGTCTGTATAGTATAATGCACTCCCCATAGGTCTGTATAGTATAATACACTCCCCATAGGTCTGTATAGTATAATACACTCCCCATAGGTCTGTATAGTATAATACACTCCCCATAGGCCTGTATAGTATAATACACTCCTCATAGGTCTGTATAGTATAATACACTCCCCATAGGTCTGTATAGTATAATACACTCCCCATAGGCCTGTATAGTATAATACACTCCCCATAGCCCTGTATAGTATAATACACTCCCCATAGGTCTGTATAGTATAATACACTCCCCATAGGTCTGTATAGTATAATGCACTCCCCATAGGTCTGTATAGTATAATACACTCCCCATAGGTCTGTATAGTATAATACACTCCCCATAGGCCTGTATAGTATAATACACTCCCCATAGGTCTGTATAGTATAATACACTCCCCATAGGTCTGTATAGTATAATACACTCCCCATAGGCCTGTATAGTATAATACACTCCCCATAGGTCTGTATAGTATAATGCACTCCCCATAGGTCTGTATAGTATAATACACTCCCCATAGGTCTGTATAGTATAATACACTCCCCATAGGTCTGTATAGTATAATACACTCCCCATAGGTCTGTATAGTATAATACACTCCCCATAGGTCTGTATAGTATAATACACTCCCCATAGGTCTGTATAGTATAATACACTACCCATAGGCCTGTATAGTATAATACACTCCCCATAGGTCTGTATAGTATAATACACTCCCCATAGGCCTGTATAGTATAATACAATTCCCATAGGTCTGTATAGTATAATGCACTCCCCATAGGTCTGTATAGTATAATACACTCCCCATAGGTCTGTATAGTATAATACACTCCCCATAGGTCTGTATAGTATAATACACTACCCATAGGCCTGTATAGTATAATACACTCCCCATAGGTCTGTATAGTATAATACAATTCCCATAGGTCTGTATAGTATAATACACTCCCCATAGGTCTGTATAGTATAATACACTCCCCATAGGTCTGTATAGTATAATACACTCCTCATAGGTCTGTATAGTATAATACACTCCCCATAGGTCTGTATAGTATAATGCACTCCCCATAGCCCTGTATAGTATAATACACTCCTCATAGGTCTGTATAGTATAATACACTCCCCATAGGTCTGTATAGTATAATACACTCCCCATAGGCCTGTATAGTATAATACACTCCCCATAGGTCTGTATAGTATAATACACTCCTCATAGGTCTGTATAGTATAATACACTCCCCATAGGTCTGTATAGTATAATACACTCCCCATAGGTCTGTATAGTATAATACACTCCTCATAGGTCTGTATAGTATAATACACTCCCCATAGGTCTGTATAGTATAATACACTCCTCATAGGTCTGTATAGTATAATACACTCCCCATAGGTCTGTATAGTATAATACACTCCTCATAGGTCTGTATAGTATAATGCACTCCCCATAGCCCTGTATAGTATAATACACTCCCCATAGGTCTGTATAGTATAATGCACTCCCCATAGGTCTGTATAGTATAATACACTCCCCATAGGTCTGTATAGTATAATACACTCCCCATAGGCCTGTATAGTATAATGCACTCCCCATAGGTCTGTATAGTATAATACACTCCCCATAGGCCTGTATAGTATAATGCACTCCCCATAGGTCTGTATAGTATAATACACTCCCCATAGGTCTGTATAGTATAATACACTCCTCATAGGTCTGTATAGTATAATACACTCCCCATAGGTCTGTATAGTATAATGCACTCCCCATAGGTCTGTATAGTATAATACACTCCTCATAGGCCTGTATAGTATAATACACTCCCCATAGGTCTGTATAGTATAATACACTCCTCATAGGTCTGTATAGTATAATACACTCCCCATAGGTCTGTATAGTATAATGCACTCCCCATAGGTCTGTATAGTATAATACACTCCTCATAGACCTGTATAGTATAATACACTCCTCATAGGTCTGTATAGTATAATGCACTCCCCATAGCCCTGTATAGTATAATACACTCCCCATAGGTCTGTATAGTATAATGCACTCCCCATAGGTCTGTATAGTATAATACACTCCCCATAGGTCTGTATAGTATAATACACTCCTCATAGGTCTGTATAGTATAATACACTCCCCATAGGCCTGTATAGTATAATGCACTCCCCATAGGTCTGTATAGTATAATACACTCCCCATAGGCCTGTATAGTATAATACACTCCCCATAGGTCTGTATAGTATAATACACTCCCCATAGGTCTGTATAGTATAATACACTCCCCATAGGCCTGTATAGTATAATACACTCCCCATAGGTCTGTATAGTATAATACACTCCCCATAGGCCTGTATAGTATAATACAATTCCCATAGGTCTGTATAGTATAATGCACTCCCCATAGGTCTGTATAGTATAATACACTCCCCATAGGCCTGTATAGCATAATACACTCCCCATAGCCCTGTATAGTATAATACACTCCCCATAGGTCTGTATAGTATAATGCACTCCCCATAGGTCTGTATAGTATAATACACTCCCCATAGGCCTGTATAGTATAATGCACTCCCCATAGGTCTGTATTGTATAATACACTCCCCATAGGCCTGTATAGTATAATATACTCCCCATAGGCCTGTATTGTATAATACACTCCCCATAGGTCTGTATAGTATAATGCACTCCCCATAGGCCTGTATAGTATAATACACTCCCCATAGGTCTGTATAGTATAATGCACTCCCCATAGGTCTGTATAGTATAATACACTCCCCATAGGTCTGTATAGTATAATACACTCCCCATAGGTCTGTATAGTATAATACACTCCCCATAGGCCTGTATAGTATAATACACTCCCCATAGGTCTGTATAGTATAATACACTCCCCATAGGCCTGTATAGTATAATACACTCCACATAGGTCTGTATAGTATAATACACTCCTCATAGGTCTGTATAGTATAATACACTACCCATAGGCCTGTATAGTATAATACACTCCCCATAGGTCTGTATAGTATAATACACTCCCCATAGGCCTGTATAGTATAATACAATTCCCATAGGTCTGTATAGTATAATGCACTCCCCATAGGTCTGTATAGTATAATACACTCCCCATAGGCCTGTATAGTATAATACACTCCACATAGGTCTGTATAGTATAATACACTCCCCATAGGTCTGTATAGTATAATACACTCCTCATAGGTCTGTATAGTATAATACACTACCCATAGGCCTGTATAGTATAATACACTCCCCATAGGTCTGTATAGTATAATACACTCCCCATAGGCCTGTATAGTATAATACAATTCCCATAGGTCTGTATAGTATAATGCACTCCCCATAGGCCTGTATAGTATAATACACTCCCCATAGGTCTGTATAGTATAATGCACTCCCCATAGGTCTGTATAGTATAATACACTCCCCATAGGCCTGTATAGTATAATGCACTCCCCATAGGTCTGTATTGTATAATACACTCCCCATAGGCCTGTATAGTATAATATACTCCCCATAGGCCTGTATTGTATAATACACTCCCCATAGGTCTGTATAGTATAATGCACTCCCCATTGGTCTGTATAGTATAATACACTCCCCATAGGTCTGTATAGTATAATGCACTCCCCATAGGTCTGTATAGTATAATACACTCCCCATAGGTCTGTATAGTATAATACACTCCCCATAGGCCTGTATAGTATAATGCACTCCCCATAGGTCTGTATAGTATAATACACTCCCCATAGGCCTGTATAGTATAATACACTCCCCATAGGCCTGTATTGTATAATACACTCCCCATAGGTCTGTATAGTATAATGCACTCCCCATAGGCCTGTATAGTATAATACACTCCCCATAGGTCTGTATAGTATAATACACTCCCCGTAGGTCTGTATAGTATAATACACTCCCCATAGGTCTGTATAGTATAATGCACTCCCCATAGGCCTGTATAGTATAATACACTCCCCATAGGTCTGTATAGTATAATACACTCCCCATAGGCCTGTATAGTATAATACACTCCCCATAGGTCTGTATAGTATAATACACTCCCCATAGGTCTGTATAGTATAATACACTCCCCATAGGTCTGTATAGTATAATACACTCCCCATAGGTCTGTATAGTATAATACACTCCCCATAGGTCTGTATAGTATAATACACTCCCCATAGGTCTGTATAGTATAATGCACTCCCCATAGGCCTGTATAGTATAATACACTCCCCATAGGCCTGTATAGTATAATACACTCCCCATAGGTCTGTATAGTATAATACACTCCCCATAGGTCTGTATAGTATAATACACTCCCCATAGGTCTGTATAGTATAATGCACTCCCCATAGGTCTGTATAGTATAATACACTCCCCATAGGTCTGTATAGTATAATACACTCCCCATAGGTCTGTATAGTATAATACACTCCCCATAGGTCTGTATAGTATAATACACTCCCCATAGGTCTGTATAGTATAATATACTCCCCATAGGTCTGTATAGTATAATATACTCCCCATAGGTCTGTATAGTATAATGCACTCCCCATAGGCCTGTATAGTATAATACACTCCCCATAGGTCTGTATAGTATAATACACTCCCCATAGGTCTGTATAGTATAATACACTCCCCATAGGTCTATATAGTATAATACACTCCCCATAGGTCTGTATAGTATAATGCACTCCCCATAGGCCTGTATAGTATAATACACTCCCCATAGGTCTGTATAGTATAATACACTCCCCATAGGTCTGTATAGTATAATACACTCCCCATAGGTCTGTATAGTATAATACACTCCCCATAGGTCTGTATAGTATAATACACTCCCCATAGGTCTGTATAGTATAATATACTCCTCATAGGTCTGTATAGTATAATACACTCCCCATAGGCCTGTATAGTATAATACACTCCCCATAGGCCTGTATAGTATAATGCAGTCCCCATAGGTCTGTATAGTATAATACACTCCCCATAGGTCTGTATAGTATAATGCACTCCCCATAGGCCTGTATAGTATAATACACTCCCCATAGGTCTGTATAGTATAATACACTCCCCATAGGTCTGTATAGTATAATACACTCCCCATAGGTCTGTATAGTATAATACACTCCCCATAGGTCTGTATAGTATAATGCAGTCCCCATAGGTCTGTATAGTATAATACACTCCCCATAGGTCTGTATAGTATAATACACTCCCCATAGGCCTGTATAGTATAATACAATTCCCATAGGTCTGTATAGTATAATGCACTCCCCATAGGTCTGTATAGTATAATACACTCCCCATAGGTCTGTATAGTATAATGCAGTCCCCATAGGTCTGTATAGTATAATACACTCCCCATAGGTCTGTATAGTATAATGCACTCCCCATAGGCCTGTATAGTATAATACACTCCCCATAGGTCTGTATAGTATAATACACTCCCCATAGGTCTGTATAGTATAATACACTCCCCATAGGTCTGTATAGTATAATACACTCCCCATAGGTCTGTATAGTATAATGCAGTCCCCATAGGTCTGTATAGTATAATACACTCCCCATAGGTCTGTATAGTATAATACACTCCCCATAGGCCTGTATAGTATAATACAATTCCCATAGGTCTGTATAGTATAATGCACTCCCCATAGGTCTGTATAGTATAATGCACTCCCCATAGGTCTGTATAGTATAATGCACTCCCCATAGGTCTGTATAGTATAATACACTCCCCATAGGTCTGTATAGTATAATGCACTCCCCATAGGTCTGTATAGTATAATACACTCCCCATAGGCCTGTATAGTATAATGCAGTCCCCATAGGTCTGTATAGTATAATACACTCCCCATAGGTCTGTATAGTATAATACACTCCCCATAGGCCTGTATAGTATAATACACTCCCCATAGACCTGTATAGTATAATAAACTCCCCATAGGTCTGTATAGTATAATACACTCCCCATAGGTCTGTATAGTATAATGCACTCCCCATAGGTCTGTATAGTATAATGCACTCCCCATAGGTCTGTATAGTATAATGCACTCCCCATAGGTCTGTATAGTATAATACACTCCCCATAGGCCTGTATAGTATAATGCAGTCCCCATAGGTCTGTATAGTATAATACACTCCCCATAGGTCTGTATAGTATAATACACTCCCCATAGGCCTGTATAGTATAATACACTCCCCATAGACCTGTATAGTATAATAAACTCCCCATAGGTCTGTATAGTATAATACACTCCCCATAGGCCTGTATAGTATAATGCACTCCCCATAGGTCTGTATAGTATAATACACTCCCCATAGGTCTGTATAGTATAATACACTCCCCATAGGCCTGTATAGTATAATACACTCCCCATAGACCTGTATAGTATAATAAACTCCCCATAGGTCTGTATAGTATAATACACTCCCCATAGGTCTGTATAGTATAATGCACTCCCCATAGGCCTGTATAGTATAATACACTCCCCATAGGTCTGTATAGTATAATACACTCCCCATAGGTCTGTATAGTATAATACACTCCCCATAGACCTGTATAGTATAATAAACTCCCCATAGGTCTGTATAGTATAATACACTCCCCATAGGCCTGTATAGTATAATACACTCCCCATAGGTCTGTATAGTATAATACACTCCCCATAGGTCTGTATAGTATAATACACTCCCCATAGGTCTGTATAGTATAATACACTCCCCATAGGTCTGTATAGTATAATACACTCCCCATAGACCTGTATAGTATAATAAACTCCCCATAGGTCTGTATAGTATAATACACTCCCCATAGGCCTGTATAGTATAATACACTCCCCATAGGCCTGTATAGTATAATGCACTCCCCATAGGCCTGTATAGTATAATACACTCCCCATAGGCCTGTATAGTATAATAAACTCCCCATAGGTCTGTATAGTATAATACACTCCCCATAGGCCTGTATAGTATAATACACTCCCCATAGGTCTGTATAGTATAATACACTCCCCATAGGTCTGTATAGTATAATGCACTCCCCATAGGTCTGTATAGTATAATACACTTCCCATAGACCTGTATAGTATAATACACCCCCCATAGGCCTGTATAGTATAATACACTCCCCATAGGTCTGTATAGTATAATACACTCCCCATAGGTCTGTATAGTATAATGCACTCCCCATAGGTCTGTATAGTATAATACACTTCCCATAGACCTGTATAGTATAATACACCCCCCATAGGCCTGTATAGTATAATACACTCCCCATAGGTCTGTATAGTATAATACACTCCCCATAGGTCTGTATAGTATAATGCACTCCCCATAGGTCTGTATAGTATAATACACCCCCCATAGGCCTGTATAGTATAATACACTCCCCATAGGCCTGTATAGTATAATGCACTCCCCATAGGTCTGTATAGTATAATACACTCCCCATAGGCCTGTATAGTATAATACACTCCCCATAGGCCTGTATAGTATAATGCACTCCCCATAGGTCTGTATAGTATAATACACTCCCCATAGGCCTGTATAGTATAATACACTCCCCATAGGCCTGTATAGTATAATACACTCCCCATAGGTCTGTATAGTATAATGCACTCCCCATAGGTCTGTATAGTATAATACACTCCCCATAGGTCTGTATAGTATAATGCACTCCCCATAGGTCTGTATAGTATAATACACCCCCCATAGGCCTGTATAGTATAATACACTCCCCATAGGTCTGTATAGTATAATGCACTCCCCATAGGTCTGTATAGTATAATACACTCCCCATAGACCTGTATAGTATAATACACTCCCCATAGGTCTGTATAGTATAATACACTCCCCATAGGCCTGTATAGTATAATACACTCCCCATAGGTCTGTATAGTATAATGCACTCCCCATAGGTCTGTATAGTATAATACACCCCCCATAGGCCTGTATAGTATAATACACTCCCCATAGGCCTGTATAGTATAATGCACTCCCCATAGGTCTGTATAGTATAATACACTCCCCATAGGTCTGTATAGTATAATGCACTCCCCATAGGTCTGTATAGTATAATACACCCCCCATAGGCCTGTATAGTATAATACACTCCCCATATGTCTGTATAGTATAATACACTCCCCATAGACCTGTATAGTATAATACACTCCCCATAGGTCTGTATAGTATAATACACTCCCCATAGACCTGTATAGTATAATACACTCCCCATAGGTCTGTATAGTATAATGCACTCCCCATAGGTCTGTATAGTATAATACACTCCTCATAGGTCTGTATAGTATAATACACTCCCCATAGACCTGTATAGTATAATACACTCCCCATAGGTCTGTATAGTATAATGCACTCCCCATAGGTCTGTATAGTATAATACACCCCCCATAGACCTGTATAGTATAATACACTCCCCATAGGTCTGTATAGTATAATACACTCCCCATAGGTCTGTATAGTATAATGCACTCCCCATAGGTCTGTATAGTATAATACACTCCCCATAGGTCTGTATAGTATAATACACCCCCCATAGACCTGTATAGTATAATACACTCCCCATAGACCTGTATAGTATAATACACTCCCCATAGGTCTGTATAGTATAATGCACTCCCCATAGGTCTGTATAGTATAATACACTCCCCATAGGTCTGTATAGTATAATACACTCCCCATAGACCTGTATAGTATAATACACTCCCCATAGACCTGTATAGTATAATACACTCCCCATAGGTCTGTATAGTATAATGCACTCCCCATAGGTCTGTATAGTATAATGCACCCCCCATAGACCTGTATAGTATAATACACTCCCCATAGACCTGTATAGTATAATACACTCCCCATAGGTCTGTATAGTATAATGCACTCCCCATAGGTCTGTATAGTATAATACACTCCCCATAGGTCTGTATAGTATAATACACTCCCCATAGACCTGTATAGTATAATACACTCCCCATAGGTCTGTATAGTATAATGCACTCCCCATAGGTCTGTATAGTATAATACACCCCCCATAGACCTGTATAGTATAATACACTCCCCATAGGTCTGTATAGTATAATGCACTCCCCATAGGTCTGTATAGTATAATACACCCCCCATAGGTCTGTATAGTATAATACACTCCCCATAGGTCTGTATAGTATAATGCACTCCCCATAGGTCTGTATAGTATAATACACCCCCCATAGGTCTGTATAGTATAATACACTCCCCATAGGTCTGTATAGTATAATACACTCCCCATAGGCCTGTATAGTATAATACACTTCCCATAGGTCTGTATAGTATAATACACTCCCCATAGGTCTGTATAGTATAATGCACTCCCCATAGGTCTGTATAGTATAATACACCCCCCATAGGTCTGTATAGTATAATACACTCCCCATAGGTCTGTATAGTATAATGCACTCCCCATAGGTCTGTATAGTATAATACACCCCCCATAGGTCTGTATAGTATAATACACTCCCCATAGGTCTGTATAGTATAATGCACTCCCCATAGGTCTGTATAGTATAATACACCCCCCATAGGTCTGTATAGTATAATACACCCCCCATAGGTCTGTATAGTATAATACACTCCCCATAGGCCTGTATAGTATAATGCATTCCCCATAGGTCTGTATAGTATAATACACTCCCCATAGGTCTGTATAGTATAATACACTCCCCATAGGTCTGTATAATATAATACACTCCCCATAGGTCTGTATAGTATAATGCATTCCCCATAGGTCTGTATAGTATAATACACCCCCCATAGGTCTGTATAGTATAATACACTCCCCATAGGCCTGTATAGTATAATACACTCCCCATAGGTCTGTATAATATAATACACTCCCCATAGGTCTGTATAGTATAATACACTCCCCATAGGTCTGTATAGTATAATACACTCCCCATAGGTCTGTATAGTATAATGCATTCCCCATAGGCCTGTATAGTATAATACACTCCCCATAGGTCTGTATAATATAATGCACTCCCCATAGGCCTGTATAGTATAATACACTCCCCATAGGTCTGTATAATATAATACACTCCCCATAGGTCTGTATAGTATAATACACTCCCCATAGGTCTGTATAGTATAATACACTCCCCATAGGTCTGTATAGTATAATACACTCCCCATAGGTCTGTATAATATAATACACTCCCCATAGGTCTGTATAGTATAATGCATTCCCCATAGGCCTGTATAGTATAATACACTCCCCATAGGTCTGTATAATATAATACACTCCCCATAGGTCTGTATAGTATAATACACTCCCCATAGGTCTGTATAATATAATACACTCCCCATAGGTCTGTATAGTATAATACACTCCCCATAGGTCTGTATAGTATAATACACTCCCCATAGGTCTGTATAGTATAATACACCCCCCATAGGTCTGTATAGGTCTGTATAGTATAATACACCCCCCATAGGTCTGTATAGTATAATACACCCCCCATAGGTCTGTATAGTATAATACACTCCCCATAGGTCTGTATAATATAATACACTCCCCATAGGTCTGTATAGTATAATACACTCCCCATAGGTCTGTATAATATAATACACTCCCCATAGGTCTGTATAGTATAATACACTCCCCATAGGTCTGTATAGTATAATACACTCCCCATAGGTCTGTATAGTATAATACACCCCCCATAGGTCTGTATAGGTCTGTATAGTATAATACACTCCCCATAGGTCTGTATAGTATAATACACCCCCCATAGGTCTGTATAGTATAATACACTCCCCATAGGCCTGTATAGTATAATACACTCCCCATAGGTCTGTATAGTATAATGCACTCCCCATAGGCCTGTATAGTATAATAAACTCCCCATAGGTCTGTATAGTATAATACACTCCCCATAGGTCTGTATAGTATAATACACCCCCCATAGGTCTGTATAGGTCTGTATAGTATAATACACCCCCCATAGGTCTGTATAGTATAATACACCCCCCATAGGTCTGTATAGGTCTGTATAGTATAATACACTCCCCATAGGTCTGTATAGTATAATACACCCCCCATAGGTCTGTATAGTATAATACACTCCCCATAGGCCTGTATAGTATAATACACTCCCCATAGGTCTGTATAGTATAATGCACTCCCCATAGGCCTGTATAGTATAATAAACTCCCCATAGGTCTGTATAGTATAATACACTCCCCATAGGTCTGTATAGTATAATACACCCCCCATAGGTCTGTATAGGTCTGTATAGTATAATACACTCCCCATAGGTCTGTATAGTATAATACACCCCCCATAGGTCTGTATAGGTCTGTATAGTATAATACACCCCCCATAGGTCTGTATAGTATAATACACTCCCCATAGGTCTGTATAATATAATACACTCCCCATAGGTCTGTATAGTATAATACACTCCCCATAGGTCTGTATAATATAATACACTCCCCATAGGTCTGTATAGTATAATACACTCCCCATAGGTCTGTATAGTATAATACACTCCCCATAGGTCTGTATAGTATAATACACCCCCCATAGGTCTGTATAGGTCTGTATAGTATAATACACTCCCCATAGGTCTGTATAGTATAATACACCCCCCATAGGTCTGTATAGTATAATACACTCCCCATAGGCCTGTATAGTATAATACACTCCCCATAGGTCTGTATAGTATAATGCACTCCCCATAGGCCTGTATAGTATAATAAACTCCCCATAGGTCTGTATAGTATAATACACTCCCCATAGGCCTGTATAGTATAATACACTCCCCATAGGTCTGTATAGTATAATAAACTCCCCATAGGTCTGTATAGTATAATACACCCCCCATAGGTCTGTATAGTATAATACACTCCCCATAGGTCTGTATAGTATAATACACTCCCCATAGGCCTGTATAGTATAATAAACTCCCCATAGGTCTGTATAGTATAATGCACTCCCCATAGGACTGTATAGTATAATAAACTCCCCATAGGTCTGTATAGTATAATACACTCCCCATAGGTCTGTATAGTATAATACACTCCCCATAGGCCTGTATAGTATAATACACTCCCCATAGGCCTGTATAGTATAATAAATTCCCCATAGGTCTGTATAGTATAATACACTCCCCATAGGCCTGTATAGTATAATAAACTCCCCATAGGTCTGTATAGTATAATGCACTCCCCATAGGACTGTATAGTATAATACACTCCCCATAGGCCTGTATAGTATAATACACTCCCCATAGTCCTGTATAGTTAAATGCACTCCCCATAGGTCTGTATAGTATAATAAACTCCCCATAGGTCTGTATAGTATAATGCACTCCCCATAGGCCTGTATAGTATAATGCACTCCCCATAGGTCTGTATAGTATAATACACTCCCCATAGTCCTGTATAGTATAATACACTCCCCATAGGTCTGTATAGTATAATGCACTCCCCATAGGTCTGTATAGTATAATACACTCCCCATAGACCTGTATAGTATAATACACTCCCCATAGGTCTGTATAGTATAATACACTCCCCATAGGTCTGTATAGTATAATACACTCCACATAGGTCTGTATAGTATAATACACTCCCCATAGGTCTGTATAGTATAATACACTCCCCATAGGTCTGTATAGTATAATACACTCCCCATAGGTCTGTATAGTATAATACACTCCACATAGGTCTGTATAGTATAATACACTCCCCATAGGTCTGTATAGTATAATACACTCCCCATAGGTCTGTATAGTATAATACACTCCCCATAGGTCTGTATAGTATAATACACTCCCCATAGGTCTGTATAGTATAATACACTCCCCATAGGTCTGTATAGTATAATACACTCCCCATAGACCTGTATAGTATAATACACTCCCCATAGGTCTGTATAGTATAATACACTCCCCATAGGCCTGTATAGTATAATGCACTCCCCATAGGTCTGTATAGTATAATACACTCCCCATAGGTCTGTATAGTATAATACACTCCCCATAGACCTGTATAGTATAATACACTCCCCATAGGTCTGTATAGTATAATGCACTCCCCATAGGTCTGTATAGTATAATGCACTCCCCATAGGTCTGTATAGTATAATACACTCCCCATAGGTCTGTATAGTATAATACACTCCTCATAGGTCTGTATAGTATAATACACTCCCCATAGGTCTGTATAGTATAATGCACTCCCCATAGGTCTGTATAGTATAATACACTCCCCATAGGTCTGTATAGTATAATGCACTCCCCATAGGTCTGTATAGTATAATACACTCCCCATAGGCCTGTATAGTATAATGCACTCCCCATAGGTCTGTATAGTATAATACACTCCCCATAGGTCTGTATAGTATAATACACTCCCCATAGACCTGTATAGTATAATACACTCCCCATAGGTCTGTATAGTATAATGCACTCCCCATAGGTCTGTATAGTATAATACACTCCCCATAGGCCTGTATAGTATAATACACTCCCCATAGACCTGTATAGTATAATACACTCCCCATAGGTCTGTATAGTATAATACACTCCCCATAGACCTGTATAGTATAATACACTCCCCATAGGTCTGTATAGTATAATACACTCCCCATAGGTCTGTATAGTATAATACACTCCCCATAGGTCTGTATAGTATAATACACTCCCCATAGGTCTGTATAGTATAATACACTCCTCATAGGTCTGTATAGTATAATGCACTCCCCATAGGTCTGTATAGTATAATACACTCCCCATAGGTCTGTATAGTATAATACACTCCCCATAGGTCTGTATAGTATAATACACTCCCCATAGGTCTGTATAGTATAATACACTCCCCATAGGTCTGTATAGTATAATACACTCCTCATAGGTCTGTATAGTATAATGCACTCCCCATAGGCCTGTATAGTATAATACACTCCCCATAGGTCTGTATAGTATAATACACTCCCCATAGTCCTGTATAGTATAATGCACTCCCCATAGGTCTGTATAGTATAATACACTCCCCATAGACCTGTATAGTATAATACACTCCCCATAGGTCTGTATAGTATAATGCACTCCCCATAGGTCTGTATAGTATAATACACTCCCCATAGGTCTGTATAGTATAATGCACTCCCCATAGGTCTGTATAGTATAATACACTCCCCATAGGCCTGTATAGTATAATGCACTCCCCATAGGTCTGTATAGTATAATACACTCCCCATAGGTCTGTATAGTATAATACACTCCCCATAGACCTGTATAGTATAATACACTCCCCATAGGTCTGTATAGTATAATGCACTCCCCATAGGTCTGTATAGTATAATACACTCCCCATAGGCCTGTATAGTATAATACACTCCCCATAGGCCTGTATAGTATAATACACCCCCATAGGCCTGTATAGTATAATACACTCCCCATAGGCCTGTATAGTATAATACACTCCCCATAGGCCTGTATAGTATAATACACTCCCCATAGGCCTGTATAGTATAATACACCCCCATAGGCCTGTATAGTATAATACACTCCCCATAGGTCTGTATAGTATAATACACTCCCCATAGACCTGTATAGTATAATACACTCCCCATAGGTCTGTATAGTATAATACACTCCCCATAGGTCTGTATAGTATAATACACTCCCCATAGGTCTGTATAGTATAATACACTCCCCATAGGTCTGTATAGTATAATACACTCCTCATAGGTCTGTATAGTATAATGCACTCCCCATAGGTCTGTATAGTATAATACACTCCCCATAGGTCTGTATAGTATAATACACTCCCCATAGGTCTGTATAGTATAATACACTCCCCATAGGTCTGTATAGTATAATACACTCCCCATAGGTCTGTATAGTATAATACACTCCTCATAGGTCTGTATAGTATAATGCACTCCCCATAGGCCTGTATAGTATAATACACTCCCCATAGGTCTGTATAGTATAATACACTCCCCATAGTCCTGTATAGTATAATGCACTCCCCATAGGTCTGTATAGTATAATACACTCCCCATAGACCTGTATAGTATAATACACTCCCCATAGGTCTGTATAATATAATACACTCCCCATAGGTCTGTATAGTATAATACACTCCCCATAGGCCTGTATAGTATAATGCACTCCCCATAGGTCTGTATAGTATAATACACTCCCCATAGACCTGTATAGTATAATACACTCCCCATAGGTCTGTATAGTATAATACACTCCCCATAGACCTGTATAGTATAATACACTCCCCATAGGTCTGTATAATATAATACACTCCCCATAGGTCTGTATAGTATAATACACTCCCCATAGGCCTGTATAGTATAATGCACTCCCCATAGGTCTGTATAGTATAATACACTCCCCATAGACCTGTATAGTATAATACACTCCCCATAGGTCTGTATAGTATAATACACTCCCCATAGACCTGTATAGTATAATACACTCCCCATAGGTCTGTATAATATAATACACTCCCCATAGGTCTGTATAGTATAATACACTCCCCATAGGTCTGTATAGTATAATACACTCCCCATAGGTCTGTATAGTATAATACACTCCCCATAGGTCTGTATAGTATAATACACTCCCCATAGGTCTGTATAGTATAATACACTCCCCATAGGTCTGTATAGTATAATACACTCCCCATAGACCTGTATTGTATAATACACTCCCCATAGGTCTGTATAGTATAATACACTCCCCATAGGTCTGTATAGTATAATACACTCCCCATAGGTCTGTATAGTATAATACACTCCCCATAGGTCTGTATAGTATAATGCACTCCCCATAGGTCTGTATAGTATAATACACTCCCCATAGGTCTGTATAGTATAATACACTCCTCATAGGTCTGTATAGTATAATATACTCCCCATAGGTCTGTATAGTATAATACACTCCCCATAGGTCTGTATAGTATAATGCACTCCCCATAGGTCTGTATAGTATAATACACTCCCCATAGGTCTGTATAGTATAATGCACTCCCCATAGGTCTGTATAGTATAATACACTCCCCATAGACCTGTATAGTACAATACACTCCCCATAGGTCTGTATAATATAATACACTCCCCATAGGTCTGTATAGTATAATACACTCCCCATAGGTCTGTATAGTATAATACACTCCCCATAGGCCTGTATAGTATAATGCACTCCCCATAGGTCTGTATAGTATAATACACCCCCCATAGGCCTGTATAGTATAATACACTCCCCATAGACCTGTATTGTATAATACACTCCCCATAGGTCTGTATAGTATAATACACTCCCCATAGGTCTGTATAGTATAATACACTCCCCATAGGTCTGTATAGTATAATACACTCCCCATAGGTCTGTATAGTATAATACACTCCCCATAGTCCTGTATAGTATAATACACTCCCCATAGGTCTGTATAGTATAATACACTCCCCATAGGTCTGTATAGTATAATACACTCCCCATAGGCCTGTATAGTATAATATACTCCCCATAGGTCTGTATAGTATAATGCACTCCCCATAGGTCTGTATAGTATAATACACTCCCCATAGGCCTGTATAGTATAATACACTCCCCATAGGTCTGTATAGTATAATACACTCCCCATAGGTCTGTATAGTATAATGCACTCCCCATAGGCCTGTATAGTATAATACACTCCCCATAGGCCTGTATAGTATAATGCACTCCCCATAGGTCTGTATAGTATAATACACCCCCCATAGGCCTGTATAGTATAATACACTCCCCATAGACCTGTATTGTATAATACACTCCCCATAGGTCTGTATAGTATAATACACTCCCCATAGGTCTGTATAGTATAATACACTCCCCATAGGTCTGTATAGTATAATACACTCCCCATAGGTCTGTATAGTATAATACACTCCCCATAGTCCTGTATAGTATAATACACTCCCCATAGGTCTGTATAGTATAATACACTCCCCATAGTCCTGTATAGTATAATACACTCCCCATAGGTCTGTATAGTATAATACACTCCCCATAGGCCTGTATAGTATAATATACTCCCCATAGGTCTGTATAGTATAATGCACTCCCCATAGGTCTGTATAGTATAATACACTCCCCATAGGCCTGTATAGTATAATACACTCCCCATAGGTCTGTATAGTATAATACACTCCCCATAGGTCTGTATAGTATAATGCACTCCCCATAGGTCTGTATAGTATAATACACTCCCCATAGGTCTGTATAGTATAATGCACTCCCCATAGGTCTGTATAGTATAATACACTCCCCATAGGTCTGTATAGTATAATACACTCCCCATAGGTCTGTATAGTATAATGCACTCACCATAGGCCTGTATAGTATAATGCACTCCCAATAGGCCTGTATAGTATAATACACTCCCCATAGGTCTGTATAGTATAATACACTCCCCATAGGTCTGTATAGTATAATACACTCCCCATAGGTCTGTATAGTATAATACACTCCCCATAGGTCTGTATAGTATAATATACTCCCCATAGGTCTGTATAGTATAATGCACTCCCCATAGGTCTGTATAGTATAATACACTCCCCATAGGTCTGTATAGTATAATATACTCCCCATAGGTCTGTATAGTATAATGCACTCCCCATAGGTCTGTATAGTATAATACACTCCCCATAGGTCTGTATAGTATAATACACTCCCCATAGGTCTGTATAGTATAATACACTCCCCATAGGTCTGTATAGTATAATACACTCCCCATAGTCCTGTATAGTATAATACACTCCCCATAGGTCTGTATAGTATAATACACTCCCCATAGGCCTGTATAGTATAATATACTCCCCATAGGTCTGTATAGTATAATGCACTCCCCATAGGTCTGTATAGTATAATACACTCCCCATAGGCCTGTATAGTATAATACACTCCCCATAGGTCTGTATAGTATAATACACTCCCCATAGGTCTGTATAGTATAATGCACTCCCCATAGGTCTGTATAGTATAATACACTCCCCATAGGTCTGTATAGTATAATGCACTCCCCATAGGTCTGTATAGTATAATACAATCCCCATAGGCCTGTATAGTATAATGCACTCACCATAGGCCTGTACAGTATAATACACTCCCCATAGGTCTGTATAGTATAATGCACTCCCCATAGGTCTGTATAGTATAATACACTCCCCATAGGTCTGTATAGTATAATGCACTCCCCATAGGTCTGTATAGTATAATACACTCCCCATAGGCCTGTATAGTATAATACACTCCCCATAGGTCTGTATAGTATAATACACTCCCCATAGGCCTGTATAGTATAATACACTCCCCATAGGCCTGTATAGTATAATACACTCCCCATAGGTCTGTATAGTATAATACACTCCCCATAGGTCTGTATAGTATAATACACTCCCCATAGGCCTGTATAGTATAATACACTCCCCATAGGCCTGTATAGTATAATGCACTCCCCATAGGCCTGTATAGTATAATACACTCCCCATAGGTCTGTATAGTATAATACACTCCCCATAGGTCTGTATAGTATAATGCACTCCCCATAGGTCTGTATAGTATAATGCACTCCCCATAGGTCTGTATAGTATAATACACTCCCCATAGGCCTGTATAGTATAATACACTCCCCATAGGTCTGTATAGTATAATACACTCCCCATAGGTCTGTATAGTATAATGCACTCCCCATAGGTCTGTATAGTATAATACACTCCCCATAGGCCTGTATAGTATAATACACTCCCCATAGGTCTGTATAGTATAATACACTCCCCATAGGTCTGTATAGTATAATACACTCCCCATAGGTCTGTATAGTATAATACACTCCCCATAGGCCTGTATAGTATAATACACTCCCCATAGGCCTGTATAGTATAATACACTCCCCATAGGTCTGTATAGTATAATACACTCCCCATAGGTCTGTATAGTATAATGCACTCCCCATAGGTCTGTATAGTATAATACACTCCCCATAGGCCTGTATAGTATAATACACTCCCCATAGGTCTGTATAGTATAATACACTCCCCATAGGTCTGTATAGTATAATACACTCCCCATAGGTCTGTATAGTATAATACACTCCCCATAGGTCTGTATAGTATAATGCACTCCCCATAGGTCTGTATAGTATAATACACTCCCCATAGGTCTGTATAGTATAATGCACTCCCCATAGGCCTGTATAGTATAATGCACTCCCAATAGGCCTGTATAGTATAATACACTCCCCATAGGTCTGTATAGTATAATACACTCCCCATAGGTCTGTATAGTATAATACACTCCCCATAGGCCTGTATAGTATAATACACTCCCCATAGGTCTGTATAGTATAATACACTCCCCATAGGCCTGTATAGTATAATACACTCCCCATAGGTCTGTATAGTATAATACACTCCCCATAGGTCTGTATAGTATAATACACTCCCCATAGGTCTGTATAGTATAATACACTCCCCATAGCCCTGTATAGTATAATACACTCCCCATAGGCCTGTATAGTATAATACACTCCCCATAGGTCTGTATAGTATAATACACTCCCCATAGGTCTGTATAGTATAATACACTCCCCATAGGTCTGTATAGTATAATACACTCCCCATAGGCCTGTATAGTATAATACACTCCCCATAGGTCTGTATAGTATAATACACTCCCCATAGGTCTGTATAGTATAATGCACTCCCCATAGGTCTGTATAGTATAATACACTCCCCATAGGTCTGTATAGTATAATGCACTCCCCATAGGCCTGTATAGTATAATGCACTCCCAATAGGCCTGTATAGTATAATGCACTCCCCATAGGTCTGTATAGTATAATGCACTCCCCATAGGTCTGTATAGTATAATACACTCCCCATAGGTCTGTATAGTATAATGCACTCCCCATAGGCCTGTATAGTATAATGCACTCCCAATAGGCCTGTATAGTATAATACACTCCCCATAGGCCTGTATAGTATAATACACTCCCCATAGGTCTGTATAGTATAATACACTCCCCATAGGTCTGTATAGTATAATACACTCCCCATAGGTCTGTATAGTATAATACACTCCCCATAGCCCTGTATAGTATAATACACTCCCCATAGGTCTGTATAGTATAATACACTCCCCATAGGTCTGTATAGTATAATACACTCCCCATAGACCTGTATAGTATAATACACTCCCCATAGCCCTGTATAGCATAATACACTCCCCATAGGTCTGTATAGTATAATACACTCCCCATAGGTCTGTATAGTATAATATACTCCCCATAGGTCTGTATAGTATAATACACTCCCCATAGGTCTGTATAGTATAATACACTCCCCATAGGTCTGTATAGTATAATGCACTCCCCATAGGCCTGTATAGTATAATACACTCCCCATAGGCCTGTATGGTATAATACACTCCCCATAGGTCTGTATAGTATAATACACTCCCCATAGGTCTGTATAGTATAATGCACTCCCCATAGGCCTGTATAGTATAATACACTCCCCATAGGCCTGTATGGTATAATACACTCCCCATAGGTCTATTATAGTATAATACACTCCCCATAGGTCTGTATAGTATAATACACTTCCCATAGACCTGTATAGTATAATACACTTCCCATAGACCTGTATAGTATAATGCATTCCCCATAGGTCTGTATAGTATAATACACTCCCCATAGGTCTGTATAGTATAATACACTCCCCATAGGCCTGTATAGTATAATATACTCCCCATAGGTCTGTATAGTATAATGCACTCCCCATAGGTCTGTATAGTATAATACACTCCCCATAGGTCTGTATAGTATAATATACTCCCCATAGGCCTGTATGGTATAATACACTCCCCATAGGCCTGTATAGTATAATATACTCCCCATAGGTCTGTATAGTATAATGCACTCCCCATAGGTCTGTATAGTATAATACACTCCCCATAGGTCTGTATAGTATAATACACTTCCCATAGACCTGTATAGTATAATACACTCCCCATAGCCCTGTATAGCATAATACACTCCCCATAGGTCTGTATAGTATAATACACTCCCCATAGGTCTGTATAGTATAATATACTCCCCATAGGTCTGTATAGTATAATACACTCCCCATAGGTCTGTATAGTATAATACACTCCCCATAGGTCTGTATAGTATAATGCACTCCCCATAGGCCTGTATAGTATAATACACTCCCCATAGGCCTGTATGGTATAATACACTCCCCATAGGTCTGTATAGTATAATACACTCCCCATAGGTCTGTATAGTATAATGCACTCCCCATAGGCCTGTATAGTATAATACACTCCCCATAGGCCTGTATGGTATAATACACTCCCCATAGGTCTATTATAGTATAATACACTCCCCATAGGTCTGTATAGTATAATACACTTCCCATAGACCTGTATAGTATAATACACTTCCCATAGACCTGTATAGTATAATACACTCCCCATAGGTCTGTATAGTATAATACACTCCCCATAGACCTGTATAGTATAATACACTCCCCATAGCCCTGTATAGCATAATACACTCCCCATAGGTCTGTATAGTATAATACACTCCCCATAGGTCTGTATAGTATAATACACTCCCCATAGGTCTGTATAGTATAATACACTCCCCATAGGTCTGTATAGTATAATGCACTCCCCATAGGCCTGTATAGTATAATACACTCCCCATAGGCCTGTATGGTATAATACACTCCCCATAGGTCTGTATAGTATAATACACTCCCCATAGGTCTGTATAGTATAATGCACTCCCCATAGGCCTGTATAGTATAATACACTCCCCATAGGCCTGTATGGTATAATACACTCCCCATAGGTCTATTATAGTATAATACACTCCCCATAGGTCTGTATAGTATAATACACTTCCCATAGACCTGTATAGTATAATACACTTCCCATAGACCTGTATAGTATAATGCATTCCCCATAGGTCTGTATAGTATAATACACTCCCCATAGGTCTGTATAGTATAATACACTCCCCATAGGCCTGTATAGTATAATATACTCCCCATAGGTCTGTATAGTATAATGCACTCCCCATAGGCCTGTATAGTATAATACACTCCCCATAGGCCTGTATAGTATAATACACTCCCCATAGGTCTGTATAGTATAATATACTCCCCATAGGCCTGTATGGTATAATACACTCCCCATAGGTCTGTATAGTATAATACACTCCCCATAGGTCTGTATAGTATAATGCACTCCCCATAGGCCTGTATAGTATAATACACTCCCCATAGGCCTGTATGGTATAATACACTCCCCATAGGTCTATTATAGTATAATACACTCCCCATAGGTCTGTATAGTATAATACACTTCCCATAGACCTGTATAGTATAATACACTTCCCATAGACCTGTATAGTATAATGCATTCCCCATAGGTCTGTATAGTATAATACACTCCACATAGGTCTGTATAGTATAATACACTCCCCATAGGACTGTATAGTATAATACACTCCCCATAGGTCTGTATAGTATAATACACTCCCCATAGGTCTGTATAGTATAATGCACTCCCCATAGGCCTGTATAGTATAATACACTCCCCATAGGTCTGTATAGTATAATACACTCCCCATAGGCCTGTATAGTATAATACACTCCCCATAGGTCTGTATAGTATAATACACTCCACATAGGTCTGTATAGTATAATACACTCCCCATAGGTCTGTATAGTATAATACACTCCCCATAGGTCTGTATAGTATAATGCACTCCCCATAGGCCTGTATAGTATAATACACTCCCCATAGGTCTGTATAGTATAATACACTCCCCATAGGTCTGTATAGTATAATACACTCCCCATAGGCCTGTATAGTATAATACACTCCCCATAGGCCTGTATAGTATAATGCACTCCCCATAGGCCTGTATAGTATAATACACTCCCCATAGGTCTGTATAGTATAATACACTCCCCATAGGTCTGTATAGTATAATGCACTCCCCATAGGTCTGTATAGTATAATGCACTCCCCATAGGTCTGTATAGTATAATACACTCCCCATAGGCCTGTATAGTATAATACACTCCCCATAGGTCTGTATAGTATAATACACTCCCCATAGGTCTGTATAGTATAATGCACTCCCCATAGGTCTGTATAGTATAATACACTCCCCATAGGCCTGTATAGTATAATACACTCCCCATAGGTCTGTATAGTATAATACACTCCCCATAGGTCTGTATAGTATAATACACTCCCCATAGGTCTGTATAGTATAATACACTCCCCATAGGCCTGTATAGTATAATACACTCCCCATAGGCCTGTATAGTATAATACACTCCCCATAGGTCTGTATAGTATAATACACTCCCCATAGGTCTGTATAGTATAATGCACTCCCCATAGGTCTGTATAGTATAATACACTCCCCATAGGCCTGTATAGTATAATACACTCCCCATAGGTCTGTATAGTATAATACACTCCCCATAGGTCTGTATAGTATAATACACTCCCCATAGGTCTGTATAGTATAATACACTCCCCATAGGTCTGTATAGTATAATGCACTCCCCATAGGTCTGTATAGTATAATACACTCCCCATAGGTCTGTATAGTATAATGCACTCCCCATAGGCCTGTATAGTATAATGCACTCCCAATAGGCCTGTATAGTATAATACACTCCCCATAGGTCTGTATAGTATAATACACTCCCCATAGGTCTGTATAGTATAATACACTCCCCATAGGCCTGTATAGTATAATACACTCCCCATAGGTCTGTATAGTATAATACACTCCCCATAGGCCTGTATAGTATAATACACTCCCCATAGGTCTGTATAGTATAATACACTCCCCATAGGTCTGTATAGTATAATACACTCCCCATAGGTCTGTATAGTATAATACACTCCCCATAGCCCTGTATAGTATAATACACTCCCCATAGGCCTGTATAGTATAATACACTCCCCATAGGTCTGTATAGTATAATACACTCCCCATAGGTCTGTATAGTATAATACACTCCCCATAGGTCTGTATAGTATAATACACTCCCCATAGGCCTGTATAGTATAATACACTCCCCATAGGTCTGTATAGTATAATACACTCCCCATAGGTCTGTATAGTATAATGCACTCCCCATAGGTCTGTATAGTATAATACACTCCCCATAGGTCTGTATAGTATAATGCACTCCCCATAGGCCTGTATAGTATAATGCACTCCCAATAGGCCTGTATAGTATAATGCACTCCCCATAGGTCTGTATAGTATAATGCACTCCCCATAGGTCTGTATAGTATAATACACTCCCCATAGGTCTGTATAGTATAATGCACTCCCCATAGGCCTGTATAGTATAATGCACTCCCAATAGGCCTGTATAGTATAATACACTCCCCATAGGCCTGTATAGTATAATACACTCCCCATAGGTCTGTATAGTATAATACACTCCCCATAGGTCTGTATAGTATAATACACTCCCCATAGGTCTGTATAGTATAATACACTCCCCATAGCCCTGTATAGTATAATACACTCCCCATAGGTCTGTATAGTATAATACACTCCCCATAGGTCTGTATAGTATAATACACTCCCCATAGACCTGTATAGTATAATACACTCCCCATAGCCCTGTATAGCATAATACACTCCCCATAGGTCTGTATAGTATAATACACTCCCCATAGGTCTGTATAGTATAATATACTCCCCATAGGTCTGTATAGTATAATACACTCCCCATAGGTCTGTATAGTATAATACACTCCCCATAGGTCTGTATAGTATAATGCACTCCCCATAGGCCTGTATAGTATAATACACTCCCCATAGGCCTGTATGGTATAATACACTCCCCATAGGTCTGTATAGTATAATACACTCCCCATAGGTCTGTATAGTATAATGCACTCCCCATAGGCCTGTATAGTATAATACACTCCCCATAGGCCTGTATGGTATAATACACTCCCCATAGGTCTATTATAGTATAATACACTCCCCATAGGTCTGTATAGTATAATACACTTCCCATAGACCTGTATAGTATAATACACTTCCCATAGACCTGTATAGTATAATGCATTCCCCATAGGTCTGTATAGTATAATACACTCCCCATAGGTCTGTATAGTATAATACACTCCCCATAGGCCTGTATAGTATAATATACTCCCCATAGGTCTGTATAGTATAATGCACTCCCCATAGGTCTGTATAGTATAATACACTCCCCATAGGTCTGTATAGTATAATATACTCCCCATAGGCCTGTATGGTATAATACACTCCCCATAGGTCTATTATAGTATAATACACTCCCCATAGGTCTGTATAGTATAATACACTTCCCATAGACCTGTATAGTATAATACACTCCCCATAGCCCTGTATAGCATAATACACTCCCCATAGGTCTGTATAGTATAATACACTCCCCATAGGTCTGTATAGTATAATATACTCCCCATAGGTCTGTATAGTATAATACACTCCCCATAGGTCTGTATAGTATAATACACTCCCCATAGGTCTGTATAGTATAATGCACTCCCCATAGGCCTGTATAGTATAATACACTCCCCATAGGCCTGTATGGTATAATACACTCCCCATAGGTCTGTATAGTATAATACACTCCCCATAGGTCTGTATAGTATAATGCACTCCCCATAGGCCTGTATAGTATAATACACTCCCCATAGGCCTGTATGGTATAATACACTCCCCATAGGTCTATTATAGTATAATACACTCCCCATAGGTCTGTATAGTATAATACACTTCCCATAGACCTGTATAGTATAATACACTTCCCATAGACCTGTATAGTATAATACACTCCCCATAGGTCTGTATAGTATAATACACTCCCCATAGGTCTGTATAGTATAATACACTCCCCATAGGTCTGTATAGTATAATACACTCCCCATAGGTCTGTATAGTATAATACACTCCCCATAGCCCTGTATAGCATAATACACTCCCCATAGGTCTGTATAGTATAATACACTCCCCATAGGTCTGTATAGTATAATACACTCCCCATAGGTCTGTATAGTATAATACACTCCCCATAGGTCTGTATAGTATAATGCACTCCCCATAGGCCTGTATAGTATAATACACTCCCCATAGGCCTGTATGGTATAATACACTCCCCATAGGTCTGTATAGTATAATACACTCCCCATAGGTCTGTATAGTATAATGCACTCCCCATAGGCCTGTATAGTATAATACACTCCCCATAGGCCTGTATGGTATAATACACTCCCCATAGGTCTATTATAGTATAATACACTCCCCATAGGTCTGTATAGTATAATACACTTCCCATAGACCTGTATAGTATAATACACTTCCCATAGACCTGTATAGTATAATGCATTCCCCATAGGTCTGTATAGTATAATACACTCCCCATAGGTCTGTATAGTATAATACACTCCCCATAGGCCTGTATAGTATAATATACTCCCCATAGGTCTGTATAGTATAATGCACTCCCCATAGGCCTGTATAGTATAATACACTCCCCATAGGCCTGTATAGTATAATACACTCCCCATAGGTCTGTATAGTATAATATACTCCCCATAGGCCTGTATGGTATAATACACTCCCCATAGGTCTGTATAGTATAATACACTCCCCATAGGTCTGTATAGTATAATGCACTCCCCATAGGCCTGTATAGTATAATACACTCCCCATAGGCCTGTATGGTATAATACACTCCCCATAGGTCTATTATAGTATAATACACTCCCCATAGGTCTGTATAGTATAATACACTTCCCATAGACCTGTATAGTATAATGCATTCCCCATAGGTCTGTATAGTATAATACACTCCACATAGGTCTGTATAGTATAATACACTCCCCATAGGACTGTATAGTATAATACACTCCCCATAGGTCTGTATAGTATAATACACTCCCCATAGGTCTGTATAGTATAATGCACTCCCCATAGGCCTGTATAGTATAATACACTCCCCATAGGTCTGTATAGTATAATACACTCCCCATAGGCCTGTATAGTATAATACACTCCCCATAGGTCTGTATAGTATAATACACTCCACATAGGTCTGTATAGTATAATACACTCCCCATAGGTCTGTATAGTATAATACACTCCCCATAGGTCTGTATAGTATAATGCACTCCCCATAGGCCTGTATAGTATAATACACTCCCCATAGGTCTGTATTGTATAATACACTCCCCATAGGCCTGTATAGTATAATACACTCCCCATAGGTCTGTATAGTATAATGCACTCCCCATAGGCCTGTATAGTATAATACACTCCCCATAGGTCTGTATAGTATAATACACTCCCCATAGGTCTGTATAGTATAATACACTCCTCATAGGCCTGTATAGTATAATACACTCCCCATAGGTCTGTATAGTATAATACACTCCCCATAGGTCTGTATAGTATAATATACTCCCCATAGGTCTGTATAGTATAATATACTCCCCATAGGCCTGTATAGTATAATACACTCCCCATAGGCCTGTATAGTATAATGCATTCCCCATAGGTCTGTATAGTATAATACACTCCACATAGGTCTGTATAGTATAATACACTCCCCATAGGTCTGTATTGTATAATGCACTCCCCATAGGCCTGTATAGTATAATACACTCCCCATAGCCCTGTATAGTATAATACACTCCCCATAGGCCTGTATAGTATAATACACTCCCCATAGGCCTGTATAGTATAATACACTCCCCATAGGCCTGTATAGTATAATACACTCCCCATAGGCCTGTATAGTATAATACACTCCCCATAGGTCTGTATAGTATAATACACTCCCCATAGGTCTGTATAGTATAATACACTCCCCATAGGCCTGTATAGTATAATACACTCCCCATAGGCCTGTATAGTATAATACACTCCCCATAGGCCTGTATAGTATAATACACTCCCCATAGGCCTGTATAGTATAATACACTCCCCATAGGTCTGTATAGTATAATACACTCCCCATAGGTCTGTATAGTATAATACACTCCCCATAGGCCTGTATAGTATAATACACTCCCCATAGGTCTGTATAGTATAATACACTTCCCATAGGTCTATTATAGTATAATACACTCCCCATAGTCCTGTATAGTATAATGCATTCCCCATAGGTCTGTATAGTATAATACACTCCACATAGGCCTGTATAGTATAATACACTCCCCATAGCCCTGTATAGTATAATACACTCCCCATAGGCCTGTATAGTATAATACACTCCCCATAGGTCTGTATAGTATAATATACTCCCCATAGGTCTGTATAGTATAATGCACTCCCCATAGGTCTGTATAGTATAATGCACTCCCCATAGGCCTGTATAGTATAATACACTCCCCATAGGCCTGTATAGTATAATACACTCCCCATAGGTCTGTATAGTATAATGCACTCCCCATAGGCCTGTATAGTATAATACACTCCCCATAGGTCTGTATAGTATAATACACTCCCCATAGGTCTATTATAGTATAATACACTCCCCATAGGTCTGTATAGTATAATGCACTCCCCATAAGTCTGTATAGTATAATACACTCCCCATAGGTCTATTATAGTATAATACACTCCCCATAGCCCTGTATAGTATAATACACTCCCCATAGGCCTGTATAGTATAATACACTCCCCATAGGCCTGTATAGTATAATACACTCCCCATAGGCCTGTATAGTATAATACACTCCCCATAGGTCTGTATAGTATAATACACTTCCCATAGGTCTATTATAGTATAATACACTCCCCATAGGTCTGTATAGTATAATACACTCCCCATAGGCCTGTATAGTATAATACACTCCCCATAGCCCTGTATAGTATAATACACTCCCCATAGGTCTGTATAGTATAATACACTCCCCATAGTCCTGTATAGTATAATACACTCCCCATAGGTCTGTATAGTATAATACACTCCCCATAGGCCTGTATAGTATAATACACTCCCCATAGGCCTGTATAGTATAATACACTCCCCATAGGTCTATTATAGTATAATACACTCCCCATAGGCCTGTATAGTATAATACACTCCCCATAGGTCTGTATAGTATAATACACTCCCCATAGGTCTGTATAGTATAATACACTCCCCATAGGTCTGTATAGTATAATACACTCCCCATAGGTCTGTATAGTATAATACACTCCCCATAGGCCTGTATAGTATAATACACTCCCCATAGGTCTGTATAGTATAATACACTCCCCATAGGTCTGTATAGTATAATACACTCCCCATAGGCCTGTATAGTATAATACACTCCCCATAGGCCTGTATAGTATAATACACTCCCCATAGGCCTGTATAGTATAATACACTCCCCATAGGCCTGTATAGTATAATACACTCCCCATAGGCCTGTATAGTATAATACACTCCCCATAGGCCTGTATAGTATAATACACTCCCCATAGGTCTGTATAGTATAATACACTCCCCATAGGTCTGTATAGTATAATACACTTCCCATAGGTCTGTATAGTATAATACACTCCCCATAGGTCTGTATAGTATAATACACTCCCCATAGGCCTGTATAGTATAATACACTCCCCATAGGCCTGTATAGTATAATACACTCCCCATAGGTCTGTATAGTATAATACACTCCCCATAGGTCTGTATAGTATAATACACTCCCCATAGGTCTGTATAGTATAATACACTTCCCATAGGTCTGTATAGTATAATGCACTCCACATAGGCCTGTATAGTATAATACACTCCCCATAGGTCTGTATAATATAATACACTCCCCATAGGTCTGTATAGTATAATACACTCCCCATAGGTCTGTATAGTATAATACACTTCCCATAGGTCTGTATAGTATAATACACTCCCCATAGGTCTGTATAGTATAATACACTCCCATAGGTCTGTATAGTATAATACACTCCCCATAGGTCTGTATAATATAATACACTCCCCATAGGTCTGTATAGTATAATACACTTCCCATAGGTCTGTATAGTATAATACACTCCCCATAGGCCTGTATAGTATAATACACTCCCCATAGGTCTGTATAGTATAATACACTTCCCATAGGTCTGTATAGTATAATACACTCCCCATAGGTCTGTATAGTATAATACACTCCCCATAGGTCTGTATAGTATAATACACTCCCCATAGGTCTGTATAGTATAATACACTCCCATAGGTCTGTATAGTATAATACACTCCCATAGGTCTGTATAGTATAATACACTTCCCATAGGTCTGTATAGTATAATACACTCCCATAGGTCTGTATAGTATAATACACTTCCCATAGGTCTGTATAGTATAATACACTCCCCATAGGCCTGTATAGTATAATACACTCCCCATAGGTCTGTATAGTATAATACACTTCCCATAGGTCTGTATAGTATAATACACTCCCCATAGGTCTGTATAGTATAATACACTTCCCATAGGTCTGTATAGTATAATACACTCCCCATAGGCCTGTATAGTATAATACACTCCCCATAGGTCTGTATAGTATAATACACTCCCCATAGTCCTGTATAGTATAATACACTCCCCATAGGTCTGTATAGTATAATGCACTCCCCATAGTCCTGTATAGTATAATGCACTCCCCATAGGTCTGTATAGTATAATACACTCCCCATAGGTCTGTATAGTATAATACACTCCCCATAGGCCTGTATAGTATAATACACTCCCCATAGGTCTGTATAGTATAATACACTCCCTATAGGCCTGTATAGTATAATACACTCCCCATAGGTCTGTATAGTATAATACACTCCCCATAGGTCTGTATAGTATAATACACTCCCCATAGTCCTGTATAGTATAATGCACTCCCCATAGGTCTGTATAGTATAATACACTCCCCATAGGTCTGTATAGTATAATACACTCCCCATAGTCCTGTATAGTATAATACACTCCTCATAGGTCTGTATAGTATAATACACTCCCCATAGGTCTGTATAGTATAATACACTCCCTATAGGCCTGTATAGTATAATACACTCCCCATAGGTCTGTATAGTATAATACACTCCCCATAGGTCTGTATAGTATAATACACTCCCCATAGTCCTGTATAGTATAATGCACTCCCCATAGGTCTGTATAGTATAATACACTCCCCATAGGTCTGTATAGTATAATACACTCCCCATAGGCCTGTATAGTATAATACACTCCCCATAGTCCTGTATAGTATAATACACTCCCCATAGGCCTGTATAGTATAATACACTCCCCATAGGTCTGTATAGTATAATACACTCCCCATAGGTCTGTATAGTATAATACACTCCCCATAGGTCTGTATAGTATAATACACTCCCCATAGGTCTGTATAGTATAATACACTCCCTATAGGCCTGTATAGTATAATACACTCCCCATAGGTCTGTATAGTATAATACACTCCCCATAGGTCTGTATAGTATAATACACTCCCCATAGTCCTGTATAGTATAATGCACTCCCCATAGGTCTGTATAGTATAATACACTCCCCATAGGTCTGTATAGTATAATACACTCCCCATAGGTCTGTATAGTATAATACACTCCCCATAGGCCTGTATAGTATAATGCACTCCCCATAGTCCTGTATAGTATAATACACTCCTCATAGGTCTGTATAGTATAATACACTCCCCATAGGTCTGTATAGTATAATACACTCCCCATAGGCCTGTATAGTATAATACACTCCCCATAGGTCTGTATAGTATAATACACTCCCCATAGGTCTGTATAGTATAATACACTCCCCATAGGTCTGTATAGTATAATACACTCCCCATAGGTCTGTATAGTATAATACACTCCCTATAGGCCTGTATAGTATAATACACTCCCCATAGGTCTGTATAGTATAATACACTCCCCATAGGTCTGTATAGTATAATACACTCCCCATAGTCCTGTATAGTATAATGCACTCCCCATAGGTCTGTATAGTATAATACACTCCCCATAGGTCTGTATAGTATAATACACTCCCCATAGGTCTGTATAGTATAATACACTCCCCATAGGCCTGTATAGTATAATACACTCCACATAGGTCTGTATAGTATAATACACTCCCCATAGGTCTGTATAGTATAATACACTCCCCATAGGCCTGTATAGTATAATACACTCCCCATAGGCCTGTATAGTATAATACACTCCCCATAGGCCTGTATAGTATAATACACTCCCCATAGGCCTGTATAGTATAATGCACTCCCCATAGGTCTGTATAGTATAATACACTCCCCATAGGTCTGTATAGTATAATACACTCCCCATAGGTCTGTATAGTATAATACACTCCCCATAGGTCTGTATAGTATAATACACTCCCCATAGGCCTGTATAGTATAATACACTCCCCATAGGTCTGTATAGTATAATACACTCCCCATAGGCCTGTATAGTATAATACACTCCCCATAGGCCTGTATAGTATAATGCACTCCCCATAGGTCTGTATAGTATAATGCACTCCCCATAGGTCTGTATAGTATAATACACTCCCCATAGGCCTGTATAGTATAATACACTCCCCATAGGCCTGTATAGTATAATGCACTCCCCATAGGTCTGTATAGTATAATACACTCCCCATAGGCCTGTATAGTATAATACACTCCCCATAGGTCTGTATAGTATAATGACACTCCCCATAGGTCTGTATAGTATAATGCACTCCCCATAGGTCTGTATAGTATAATACACTCCCCATAGGTCTGTATAGTATAATACACTCCCCATAGGTCTGTATAGTATAATACACTCCCCATAGGTCTGTATAGTATAATGCACTCCCCATAGGTCTGTATAGTATAATACACTCCCCATAGGTCTGTATAGTATAATACACTCCCCCATAGGTCCTGTATAGTATAATACACTCCCCATAGGTCTGTATAGTATAATACACTCCCCATAGGTCTGTATAGTATAATACACTCCCCATAGGACCTGTATAGTATAATACACTCCCCATAGGCCTGTATAGTATAATACACTCCCCATAGGTCTGTATAGTATAATACACTCCCCATAGACCTGTATAGTATAATACACTCCCCATAGGTCTGTATAGTATAATACACTCCCCATAGGTCTGTATAGTATAATACACTCCCCATAGGTCTGTATAGTATAATACACTCCCCATAGGTCTGTATAGTATAATACACTCCCCATAGGTCTGTATAGTATAATACACTCCCATAGGTCTGTATAGTATAATACACTCCCCATAGGTCTGTATAGTATAATACACTCCCCATAGGTCCTGTATAGTATAATACACTCCCCATAGGTCTGTATAGTATAATACACTCCCATAGGTCTGTATAGTATAATACACTCCCCATAGGTCTGTATAGTATAATACACTCCCCATAGGTCTGTATAGTATAATACACTCCCCATAGGTCTGTATAGTATAATACACTCCCCATAGGTCCTGTATAGTATAATACACTCCCCATAGGTCTGTATAGTATAATACACTCCCCATAGGTCTGTATAGTATAATACACTCCCATAGGTCTGTATAGTATAATACACTCCCCATAGGTCTGTATAGTATAATACACTCCCCATAGGTCTGTATAGTATAATACACTCCCCATAGGTCTGTATAGTATAATACACTCCCCATAGGTCTGTATAGTATAATACACTCCCCATAGGTCTGTATAGTATAATACACTCCCCATAGGTCTGTATAGTATAATACACTCCCCATAGGTCTGTATAGTATAATACACTCCCCATAGGTCTGTATAGTATAATACACTCCCCATAGGTCTGTATAGTATAATACACTCCCCATAGGTCCTGTATAGTATAATACACTCCCCATAGGTCTGTATAGTATAATACACTCCCCATAGGTCTGTATAGTATAATACACTCCCCATAGGTCTGTATAGTATAATACACTCCCCATAGGTCTGTATAGTATAATACACTCCCCATAGGTCTGTATAGTATAATACACTCCCCATAGGTCCTGTATAGTATAATACACTCCCCATAGGTCTGTATAGTATAATACACTCCCCATAGGTCTGTATAGTATAATACACTCCCCATAGGTCTGTATAGTATAATACACTCCCCATAGGTCTGTATAGTATAATACACTCCCCATAGGTCTGTATAGTATAATGCACTCCCATAGGCCTGTATAGTATAATACACTCCCCATAGGTCTGTATAGTATAATACACTCCCCATAGGTCTGTATAGTATAATACACTCCCATAGGCTTAACCCCCTGTATAGTATAATACACTCCCCATAGACCTGTATAGTATAATACACTCCCCATAGGTC